>NC_037683.1:77042846-77083791 GCF_003255815.1 Theropithecus gelada
AGAAAGAAAGAAAGAAAGAAAGAAAGAAAGAAAGAAAGAAAGAAAGATACCCAAGTGCGGTGGTACACACCTATAGTCCTGGCTACTCAGGAGGCTGAGGCAGGAGGATTGCTTGAGTCCAGGAATTCAAGGTTGCAGTGGGCTAAGGTCACACCTCTGCACCCCAGCCTGTGCAAAAGAGCAAGACCCTGTCTTAAAAAAACAAAACAGCCAGGCGTGGTGGCTCACGCCTGTAATTCCAGCACTTTGGGAGGCCGAGGCAGGCGGATCACAAGGTCAGGAGATTGAGACCACCCTGGCTAACACAGTGAAACCCCGTCTCTACTAAAAATTTAAAAATTAGCTGGGCGTGGTGGCCGACGCCTATAGTCCCAGCTACTCTGGAGCCTGAGGCAGGAGAATGGCGTGAACCCAGGAGGCAGAGGTTGCAGTGAGCCAAGATCGCGCCACTGCACTCCAGTCTGGGCGACAGAGCGAGACTCCGTCTTAAAAAAAACAAAAAAAAACAAAAAAAAAACTTACCATTTTTTGAAGTTTGTAATGCACTGTGGTTTCAGATGTGCAACAATTTGTCAAATGGTTTATTCCCCAGTATGCTTAAGACAGAACAAAATTTTTTTCCATGTAGTTACCTGCCTTAATAAATATGTAATATGAATTTAAGTAAACTACTTCTGTATATTTGTAAATTACAAAGTAAAAAAAAAAAATGAACATTTTGTAAACATTGAAAAATGAACATTTTATGAACAAATGAACATTTCTCATCGCAAGATGAGAATTATGTTTTAAATAAACCTATAATATTTCATCTAGGGAAAAGAAACAGATTTAAGTAAGTAGAGAGACAGATCACGTTCATGGATTAACACCTCAACATAATAAAGACGACAATTATCCCCAAATGGACATATAGGTATAATATAGTTCTTGTCAAAATATTGGAAAGCTTTTTTGTATATTAGATAAGATTATTCTAAAACTTATATTGAAAGGCAAAGGAACTGGAATAACTAAAATGATTTTGAAAAATAAACTGGGAGGAATCAGTCTAACCAACTTCAAGACTCATTATATGGCTACAGTAAGTAATCAAGACTGTGTGATATACTGGCCAGGAGCAGTGGCTCACACCTGTAATCCCAGCACTTTGACAGCCCAAGGCGGGTGGATTACTTGAGCTCAGAAGTTCAAGACCAGCCTGGCCAACACGGTGAAACCCCGTCTCTACATAAATACAAAAAAAAAAAAAAAAAAATAGCCAGGCGTGGTGGCACACGCCTATAATTCCAGCTGCTCCGGAGGCTGAGACAGGAGAATCACTTGAACCTGGGAGGCAGAGGCTGCAGTGAGCCAAGATCACACCACTGCACTCCAGCGGCAACAGAGCAAGACTCCATCTCAAAAAAAAAAGACTGTGTGGTATTGACAAGAGACAGACATGTAAATCAATGGAACAAAATGGAGAACCCAGAAAGAGATCCACACAAAAATGCTAAACTGATTTTGTACAAAGGCACAAAAGCAATTAAATGAAAAGAAGATGGCCGTTTCAACAAATGATGCTTGGGCAATTGGCTCTCCATAGGCAAAAAAAAAAAAAAAAAAAAAAAAACAATCTCAACCCAAGTTTCGTACCTAAAACTAGGCAAAGAGTTCTTAGACTTAACACCAAAAGCACTGCCACAAAAGAAAAAAATGATAAATTCTACATCATTAAAATTAAAATATTTTCCTCTGCAAACCATAAGATAATAAAAAGACAAGCTACACAGTGGGAGAAAATATTAACAAACCACAAATCTGCCAAAGGACCAGCATATATAAAGTACTCTCAAAAGCAACAGTAGCGGCCAGGCACAGTGGTTCACACCTGTAATACCTTAGGAATTACACCTTGGGAAGGTGAGGCAGAAAGATGGCTTGAGGTCACAAGTTCAAGACCAGCCCGGACAATATAGCGAGACCCCATCTCTACAAAAAATTTAAAAAGTAGCCAGGCATGATGGCATGTGCCTGTAGTCCCAGTTACTTGGGAGGCTGAGATGAAAGAATTGCTTACGCCCAGGAAGCTCAGGCAGAAGTGAGCCATGATCGTGTCACTGTACTCAAGCCTGGATGAGAAAGCAAGACCCTATCTCAAAAAACAAAACAAAACAAAACAGTTAGTACACACAATCCTATTAGAAATGGACAAAAGACTCGGAAAGATGTTTCAATGAAGACATCATTAGTCATTTGTAATACGCAAATTAAGACCACCCTGGGGCATCACTACATACCTATCAGAATGAATAAAAGTAGTGACAACACCAAATGCAAGTAAGGATGCAGAGAACTGAATCCCTCATACACTACAGATAGGAATATAAAATAGTACACCCAGGCCAGTGTGGTGGCTCACACCTGCAATCCCAGCACTTCGGGAGGCCGAGCCAGGAGGATCACTCGAGGTCAGGAGTTTGAGACCAGCCTGGCCAACATAGTGAAACCCGGTCTCTACCAAAAATATAAACAATTAGCCAGGTGTGTTGGTGCACACCTGTAATCCCAGTTGCTCAGGAGGCTAAGGCAGAAGAATCGCTTGAACCCGGGAGGCGGAGGTTGCAGTGAGCCAAGATCACGTCACTGCATTCCAGCCTGGAAGACAGAGTAAGATTCCATCTCAAAAAAAAAACAAAAACAAAAAAAACAAAACAAAACAAAACAAAAAAAAAGGACATCCACACTGGAAAACAGGGCAGCAATATCTTAAAAAACTAAACATGTAACTAGGATACAACCCTGCAAGAGCACTCCTGGGCATTTATTCCAGAGAAAGGAAGACTATGTTCACATAAAAAAGTTAAAAAACCTGGCAGGGCATGGTGGTGCACACCTATAATCCCAGCACTTTGGGAGGCTGAGGTGGGTGGATCACCTGAGGTCAGGAGTTCGAGACTAGTCTGACCAACATGCCAAAACCCCATCTCTACTAAAAATACAAAAATTAGCTGAACATGGTGGTGGGTGCTTGTAATCCCAGCTACTTGGGAGACTGAGGCAGGAGAATCGCCTGAACCTGGGATGGGGAGGGTGCAGTGAACCAAGATTGTGCCCCTGCACTCCAGCCTGGGCAACAGAGCTAGACACCATTAAATAATAATAATAATAATAATAATAAAAAGAAAAAAAAAAACTTTTGCACGAATTTTTATAGCAGCCTTATTCGACATAGCCAAAACCTGGAAACAACCCAGATGTTTTTCAACAGGTAAATAAAAAGACTCGTGATATTTTCATACCATGAAATACTACTCAGCAACAAAAGGGAACAAACTTGATAAAAACATCTTAGATAATCTCCAGAAAATCATGCTGACTGTAAAAAAGCCAATCCTTATAGTGACTCTAGATGACCTCAGGCTAATCACACACCCCCAAGTGGCAGCAACAACCCATTTGAACGTCTGCCATATCAACTTTTGATGATAGTCACCATGCCTACCGTGGTGACCATGGGTGACAGGGAATCGGAGTTTGATTCCGGAGTGAGAGTCTGAGAAATGGCTACCACATCTAAGGAAGGCAGCAAGCATGCAAATTACCCATTCCCAACCCAGGGAGATAGTGACAAAAAATAAAAATACAGGACTCATTCAAGGCCCTTCAAGATTTTTTTTCTTTTTAAAAAAATTTTTAAATTTATAATATAAATTTTAAGAAAAAAGAAAAAACCAATCCAAAGGTTACATACTATATGATTCCATTTATGGAGCAGTCTTCAAATGACAAAATTACGGAAATTAAAGAACAGATTAGAGACTGACAAGGGTTAAGGAAGAAGTGGCAGAAGGAGGAAACTGGGTGTGGCTACAAAAGAGCAACAAACATGAAGAATCCCTGGAGTGATAGAAATGTTCTGTATCTCACTGTATCAATGTCAATATCCTAGTTCTAACATTGTACTATAATTTTTCCATATATCACCATTGGGGGAAACTGGATAAAGTACAGTCAGGATCTTTCTGCATTATTTATTATAACAGCATGTGAATCTACAATTATCTCAAAATAAAGTTTGGTTTTTTTAAAAAGATGGTAGGTAGTTCCATCTGAAGTAGCTCTTATGGCCAGGCACTGTGGCTCATGCCTGTAATCTCAGCACTTTGGGACAGGGAGGCAGAAGATTCACTGGATGCCAATAGTTTGAGATCAGTCTGATCAACATAGTGAGACCCCCATCTCTAAGAAAAAGAAAAAGAAAAAAAGAGAAAGAGAAAGAGAGGGAGGAAGGGAGAAAAAGAGGAAGGAGAGGAAGGGGACGGAGGGAGGGACAGATGGGGAAAGGGAGAGAGAGGGGGATTGGGGGAAGGGGGAAGAAGAGAGGGAGGGAGGGAGGGGGAGAGAGAAAGAAAAGTAAAGAAAAGAAAAGGCATTTATACAACAGCTTCCAAACAACACTGTATCTGAAAATTGGTCATTAGGATTCTTGGCATTTGTCTGTCAAAAAAAAAAAAAAAAAGAAGTCTTATTTTGGGCAGTCAAAAATCATCTCCTGGAAGCACACTTTGCCATAAGAGGCACAACAGGGTATGTTCCTTATTAACAGGACATATTCAATCTACAGTTAGTAGCACAGTTATCTGCCATGCCCCAAAACCAGTTGTCCATCAAGAATTCTGGGTCCCAAACCAGGCTGAAATAAAATATAGGCACATCCTCCTTTTAAAAGATCCAATTTGGGAACAGACAGATTTATTCCCAGAACAATGCATTGGTTTACCAAAACATGTTTGACCTTTCAAAGGACCTCTTTGTGGCGTGCTTCCTTAACACATTTTAAAGGACTCTTTTGATTAAAACTCCACTTAGCTCTTCTTTTTCAGAATCTTATCTGCTTAAGCCATATGGAGCACTCCCCCATGGGACCAAGTAACTCCTCTGTTTCACAGGGGAAGACACTAATGCTCAGTTCCGTGACCTGCTCAGGATCCTGGGTAGTAGCAGTCCTGTCTCCTAACTCCTATACCACTGCTCTTGTTCAAGTCCATTATTTCTGCTATTCCAACTTTAAACAATTATTCTGGTGGGATTCTCTTCCATTTAGACCTCATACTATACAGAGACTGTTAAACTGAACCCTGCAAGACACAGCCCTCATGAAATCCAGAGATAGAGACACTTTGCACAGCTGCTTTATAATACTGATGAGGAACACCCAGGTCCATCACGCTGTGAAATGAGAGAGAACAGGCCCTTCAGGCAGGAGCTGGCCACATTCTCTTTCCAGCTCTGTCCCTCAGTACACATTCGCCTTCACCAACTATCTTACCTAACTACGTGTTGGCTTTTTTACCTTGAGTAAAACAGCAGCAGCAAGAAAAAAATATTTACTTCCTCTTCAATGAAAGGAAGAGTACAATGAGATAAACGTAATTGTTCATGTTCCTCAAAACTGAAGCATAAATTATACATGGGGCTGGACAATTATAACCACCATCCCGGGACCATCCTTCTTTGGGGTTCAGATCCTTTTCAGTATTTACAACCCCTTTGCAATGGAAGGGCACAGTTTTAAGAGATTCACTGATTTGCCTGAAGTCAGAGTTTGACCTGTGTCTCATTTGTTTCTAAATCCTTGTGTAGTCTTCTTCGTGTCACATGCTGCTATTCCTAATCACTAGGGACACGTGGAAAAGAAAAGGCTTAATAACTAATGTCAAGTAGGCCAGGATTTTCCTACATCAGCGCTACTGACATTTTGAATGCAATAATTCTTTGTTGTAGGGGGCTGTCCTGTAGGATATTTAGCAGCATCCTTGGATTCTGACCACTAGAGGCCAGTCGCATTCCCCTCTGCCAAGCTGTGACAACCAAAAATATCTCCAAATGCTCCCAGATGTCCCCTACTGAACAAAAGTGCCCCTGGTTGAAAACTACTGTGCTTTACATATAACATACAAATACATGGAAACAACCACCTAAGAAGAGAACTTTACAGAAGGCATAATTCTCTTCAAATATCTGAAAAATTTCCATATAGAAGCAGGAATGGATTTGGCATGCCAGGGAGCAGACCTATACCCAGTGGGTTCAAGTGGGTTCAAGTGGGTTCAAGTTAATAATAAAATCAGCTAACATTTATTCTTCCTATGTGCCAGGCACTGTTCAGTACAGTTTGAAGTATTATTTCATTTAGTCTTCACAATAACCTTGTAAGGTCAGTAGTACTGGCCCCACTTTACAGGTGAAAAAGCTGAGGCTCAGAAGAGAATAGTTAAAAGAATTTGCCCAAGGACCAAGAGCTAACAGCAAAAGGCAGAACTCGTACTCAAACCAAGGTCCAATACTGAGCCCAAGCTCTTAATTGCCAAGTATTATGACCATGACAAATTAAGGATTTTACCTCAGTAAAATACAGAAAATAAAGAACTTTTTGACTTAAAAACTTGGAGATTTCTTAAAGAACTAAAAATAGAACTACCATATGACCCAGCAATACCACTACTGGGTATCTATCCAGAGGAAAAGACATCACTATACAAAGAAGACACCTGTACTTGTATGTTTATTGCGGCACTATTCACAATACCAAAGTGATGGAACTAACCTAAGTGTCCACCAATGGTTGACTGGATAAAGAAAATGTGGTATATATACACTACGGAATACTACACAGCCATAAAAAAAGAATGAAATCAGGCTGGGCATGGTGATGCATGCCTGTAATCCCAGCACTTTGGGAGGCTGAGGCAGGTGGACTGCTTGAGTCCAGGAGTTCAAGACCAGCCTGGGCAACATAAACAAGACCCCATCTCTACGAAAAACATTTTAAAAATCAACCAGATGCTATGGTACACATCTGTAGTCCCAGCTACTCAGGAAGCTAAGGTGAGAGGATCACCTGAGCCCAAGAGGTTGAGGCTACGGTGAGCCATGATCACACCACTGTACTCATGACAGAGTGAGACCTTGTCTCAAAAAAAAAAAAAACAGAAAGAAAAAAAGAATGAAATAATGTCTTTTGCAGCAACACGGAGTTAGAGGCCATTATCCCAAGAGAACTAATTCAGAAACAGAAAATCAAATACTGCATGTTCTTACTTATAAATGGGAGCTGAACGATGGATACACATGGACATAAACATGAAATAACAAACAGTGGGGACTCAAAAAGGAGGAAGATTGAGGAAGGTTGAAAAATTACCTATTGGGTACAATGTTCACTATTTGGATAACGGGTACACTAGAAGCCCAGTCCCCACCAGTTGGCAATATATCCATGTAACAAACATGCACATGTACCCCCGATTCTAAAATAAAATTTCTTAAAAAAAAAAAAAAACTGTTTATTTTGCAAACAATTATTTCCGCAGCCACCATCTCAATCCTATCTGTCCAGATCAGATCCAGAAAACCTGCCTTCCTTTGTAACTTTCAGGGAAGTCTCTGCTCTGAACTCCACTGAGCCCCTGTACAATACTCAATCCTTCCTATTTCAAGTTACTCAAACTTAGTAACATCCTACTTAGATGACAAGCTCCATGAGAGCAGGGGCAAGCAGCTTCTCACACATATTACACGCTCCCATACAAAGCCTTGCACATACTGGGGCTCAATAAACACTTTCTAAATAAATGTTCCTGAGGCCGAAAGCCTCCCATACCACCCCTACCCTCCAAAGCCCACACCATGAGGGATGCTTAAGCAAGCACCTTTAAGAGATGTGATTCTTGCATTAGAGCTGAAGATTTTATTGGATATGCTCTGAGTTTTTTCCAACTCTGAGAATCTGAGTCAGGAAAAGGCAGAAAGGGACAGATGAGAGGCAACACAGCCTTCCGGCTACATCTTCAATCAAGCTACCAAGGACTCCCTTGACTATGACCAGAAATCATGTGTCAGGGACTACATCTATTTATGTGTGTACGTATATGTATATACACTTACATGTACACATATACAAATACACATATACATGTATATCTGCAAATGCATTATCTATCAGTTCCCTCTGTAAGAAATTAAGCAGACAGGCCAGGTGCAGTGGCTCACACCTGTAATCCTAGCACTTTGGGAGGCCAAGGCAGGTGGATCACCTGAGGTCAGCAGTTTGATACCAGCCTGGCCAACATGGTGAAACCTCATCTCTACTAAAAATACTCTACTAAAAATTAGCTGGGCATGGTGGCAGGCACCTGTAATCCCAGCTACACAGGAGGCTGAGACAGGAGAATTGCTTGAACCCGGGCAGCGGAGGTTCCAGTGAGCTGAGATCGCAC
This sequence comes from Theropithecus gelada, assembly GCF_003255815.1. Classification (NCBI taxonomy): domain Eukaryota; kingdom Metazoa; phylum Chordata; class Mammalia; order Primates; family Cercopithecidae; genus Theropithecus; species Theropithecus gelada. The sequence goes on from NC_037683.1 coordinate 77,051,111, forward strand.
CACTGCACCCCAGCCTAGGAGACAGAGTAAGACTCTGTCTCATAAAAAAGAAAGAAAGAAAGAAAGAAATTAAGCAGACAAACATCTACAAGGTTTCTGAGGCCCTGAAGCCAGCACAAGGATGTACAAATAATCAGGAGTCTCTTTCTTCCCCTGGTATATGAACGAGGTAAGGCACATAACGCTCTAAAGTAACAGTCCCCGTAAAACACCAGCACACCTGCCAACCAGTTCTACCTCCCTCAGGTATCAGCGTCTGACACCCTTTCAAGAAAGTACCAAGTGGCCAAGCCCTGTTCCTGGAAGAAATGGGAGCTCATATGTGTGAGATGCTTTGAAGAGATGCTCACATATAGTGGAGGAGGAGAAGGAGAAGCATACTTTGCAACATTAAATATTAAATTGGAGGCCACCTGTCAAGAGAAAAACTCTAAATAGAATTAGATTTATTTGAGAGCACAGATTTCCAGGCTATACTTCCATTTCTCTTAAAAAAAAAAAAAAAAAAAAGTTATGCCTAGTATTTATACAAAGTAAAAGCCCATCTTCTTACCATATCCAGCTAGTGGCAAGTTCTCTGAGCTAACCTGAGGGTAAAGTGGATGGAGAGCTGGCTGAGAATGCCACAGAGCAATCAAGCAAACACTTTGCCCAAGGGTCAAACTAAGTGGAACAGTTGTTGACGGAAAAGTCGTGCCATAAACCATTTGTGGTCTCTCCTTAACTTTCTCAGTGTTTTTGAGCAGTAGAGAGAGGACAGGAACCACCAACACAAGTTTTTCCTACCATCACTAGGTTTTTTACCACTGTACCTGGGATATTCTGGTTCTTTCCTTCCTAACTTCTATCTCCATCAATAGCATGGCATCTTCGCCCTTCATGTGCAACCAACCACTACCCAATAGAGGCAGAGATCTAACTATCCAAAAAATGCATTCAGACAGATAAAACAAGAGCCAGTGCAAAATAAAACACATCAGCACCACCCAGGAAGCTTCCAGGACCAACCACAAACACTCTCTTTCAATTTACAGACAGGTTTTTCCTTTTTCACCTGACTAGTGACTCGCCCAACTTGGGATAACCACCAGTCAGAAGTTTTTAAATGCATATATCTCATTCCAGGGGGCCAGGTGTAAACCAAGGCCAGTTGAAAACCGGCGCCATTTAATGAGATGTGGGTTTAAATGGGCCTATTTTTTTTTTAACCTACCATTGTAGAGCAAGAAGTGAGGTTGGAAGCCTGCAGTTTAGCGCTTGTCACCAACCTTTTTTCTAAAGTCAAGGCAATTAGGCCCATGACTGTTAAAAATCTATCTCAAAGCTCTTGTCCTGCGCACATCAATCACAGTCACGGCTGAAAACAAACAGAATTTAAAAAATTTCTTTCTCCACACCCAAGGACAAGTGTGAGGGCAGCCGAGAAATCATGGCGACAGGAACAGCCGGTGTCCAAGGGGGCAGCTGCTTCTGAGACCTGCTTTGAGACGGACAGAGAACCAACCCGAGGTACTTTTCTCTCCCAATGTCTCTCCCTCGGCTCATTCACCATATTTTGGTCAAACAAACTGTTTTTCTCCTTTGAGAGGTTTATGGCGAGGGCAAGAGGGACTGAAAGGAAGCGAGGGGGCGACGCCAGGGATTTGTTGCTACACGTAAAGCTGGAAAACGTGCAGCTGTTTACTACCAGCGCCCCGTAGACTCAGAGCGCAGCTTGCAGCTGAGCGCTCCCCTCGGGCGCCGACCCCGCCTCCCCCACCGTTCGTGCGCCTTCGGCTTTGGAGGCGACGCGCCACCTGCCCTCCCCGACGCGCTCGCAGGACGCCGAGCCCCCAACCAACCCCGCGCGGGCCCCCAGGGCATCAGCTCGGTCTCCCCTCAGCCCCCGCGCCCACGCCGCGCGCCGCTCACACCAAGTTACCTCGGAGGCCCGGGTTGTCGTCTCTGGCCCGAATCTTTCGGATTTTGACGGGGCGCCCGCTCAGGGTAGACAGGACCAGACGTTGGCGCAAGAAGTTGCACCCCGCGTAGCTGAGGGAGTTCGCCTGAGTCGCCATGTGCGCGCCCTCCGCAAAGACGTGAGCAGCCCGAGTGCGGCGACTTCGGACAGACGCGGGACCCGTGACCCCGGCGGTGGTGGTGGCTGCGACACCGACGGCGGCGGCTGGGGCTGCCTCCCGCAGCCCCGACGCGTCCACGTGGTTTGGAACAGGAAGACGGAGAGACTAGACACCGGGTCAGAGGGGAGCGGGGCGGAGCCAGTGGCCACCTCCCCGCCTCCCCGCCCGACCGGGGCGGCCACCGCGCCGGGCCACGCCGCTATTGGCCCGCGCCGGATCAGGGAGGTGCCCGCGCCGCGCCTCCATTGGCTCGCGCTGAAGCTGGGCGGTGCCCAAGCCGCGCTGCCTTTGGTCCGTAGTGGAGCTGGGCGGTGCCCGGGCCTTGGCAACAGCGCGCGGCTGGAGGCAACGCGTGAGGGTGGCCCGGGAACTCCGGCGCGGGAGTTGCCAGTCAGGGCAGTCTCCTTTGGGTACCTCCTGGCGTGGTAGCAAGGGGAGATGGCGGACTGAGATTGATGCCTACGACGTGCCGGATTCTTAGCATCACTACTTACGGCAACTACTGGGGTGAAGATGCTATTATCTACCCGTCCTCTTTCTTTCTAAGAGAGAAAACAAGGGTTGGCACACTCACCCTATCGCAAGGATGCTGCTCAGCGCACTGCCGGCGCAGTCCCCCAGCTCCATGCTGTAACCTTGCAAGGTAGAGCCATCCTGTCTTACTCATGAAGAAAGGGTCGAGGAATATTGCAAAGCTGACAGTGGCAGCCTGTACTGAGACCCGAATCCTCCCACAGCAGGCCGTTGCTTATTTTATTAAGAGACACCTTTTTGCCCCTTTCTCACGGGTCCCTTCGTTTATCGTCACTGCGTTTCATGGCAATTCAGGCCCTCCTACCTCGCATGCCTCGAGATAGATAGTTGTAATAACTTCCCACGCACACACACGCAATGATTTTCCTTCTCATCCTCCTCCAGTCCTGCACAAGAAAATCTTCCCAAACGTTGGATTGTTTCACTTCTCTACTCAAAAACCTTCCAAAATTTACAGTTAACTAACAAATGACTACGAAAGTAGGAGTCCAATATCATAGTAATGTGGGTTTGTAGCCATTCTTGGACAACACTCACCAGACCATGAGTTCCAGAATGCATGGGGGTGCTCGGGGTGGGAAGGGGGGCTGGGTATGATAGTGTCTGAAAGAGGTGGGAGCTTAAATAAGATTAGGGATGTAGCTAGCCTTATGGAGAAAACAGTGTGTTATGAAGTGGAGTGTAATGGCATGCTCATGACTCACTGTAGCCTCAACTTCCTGAGTTCTAGCAATCCTCCAACCTCAGCCTCCCCATTAGCTGGAACTACAGGTGTGCACCACCATGCTCAGCTAATTTTTGTATTTTTTATAGAGATGGGTTTTTGCCATGTTACCCAGGCTGGTCTCAAACTCCTGAGTTCAAGCAATTGGCCCACCTTAGCCTCACAGGCATGAGCCAGTACTCCCAGCCTTTAATCCATTTTTCTTTGATTTTTGTAAATGGCAAGCGATAGAGATCTAGTTTCATTCTTTTGCATGTGGATATCCAATTTTCTCAGCACCATTTATGAAGAGACTGTCCTTTCCCCGATGTATGTTCTTGGCAACTTTGTCGAAAATGAGTTTACCGTAGATGTGTGGATTTATCTCTGGGTTCTCTGCTCCGTTCTACTGATCTATATGTCTGCTTTTATGCCAGTACCATGCCATTTTGTTTACTATAGCTCTGTAGTATAATTTGAAGTCAGGTAATGTGATTCCTCCAGTTTTGTTCTTTTTGCTTAGGACAGGTTTAGCTATTCTGGGTCTTTTGTGGTTCCATGTAATTTTTTTGATTTTTAATTTTTGTACCTAGAGAGTACATGTATATATGAGGTACATGAGAAGTTTTGATACAGGCATACAATGTGTAATAATCATATCATGAAGGATAGGGTACTTATCCCCTCATGCATTTTATTTTTTGTGTTATTATATAAACAAAACAGTTATACTGTTTTAGTTATTTTAAAATGTAAAATTATTATTGACTACAGTCACCTTGTTGTGCTATCAAATAGTAGATCTTACTCATTCTTTCTATTTTTTTGTTTTTTTTTTTTGTTTTTTTTTTTTTTTGAGACGGAGTCTTGCTCTGTCGCCCAGGCTGGAGTGCAGTGGCGCAATCTCGGCTCACTGCAAGCTCCGCCTCCCGGGTTCACGCCATTCTCCGGCCTCAGCCTCCCGAGTAGCTGGGACTACAGGCGCCCGCCACTGCGCCCGGCTAATTTTTTCTATTTTTAGTAGAGACGGGGTTTCACCATGGTCTCGATCTCCTGACCTTGTGATCCGCCCGCCTCGGCCTTCCAAAGTGCTGGGATTACAGGCGTGAGCCACCGCGCCCGGCCTCTATTTTTTTGTATACATTTATTATCCCCACCTGCCCCCCATCATCCCCACCCCCTATATGTTTTCCAGTCTCTGGTAACCATCCTTCTACTCTCTACCTCATGAGTTAAATTGTTTTATTAGATCCCACAAATAGGTGAGAACATGTGATGTTTGTCTTTCTGTGCCTAGCTTATTTCCCTTAACATAATGATCTCCAGTTTCATCCATGTTGTTGCAAATGACAGGATTTCATTCTTTTTTATGACTGAATAATACTATATTGTGTGTATGTATCACATTTTCTTTATCCATTGATCTGTTGATAGACACTTTTATTGTTTTCAAATTTTAGCTATTGTGAAGAGTGCTGCAACAAACATGGGAGTGTAGATATTTCTTTGATATGCTGATTTCCTTTCTTTTGGGTATACATGCAGCAGTGGGATTGCTGGATAATATGGTAGCTCTATTTTTAGTTTTTTGAGGCACCTCCAAACTGTTCTCCATAGTGGTTTCACTAATTTACATTCCCTCCAACAGTGTACAAGGGTTCCGTTTTCTCCACATCCTCACCAGCATTTGTTATTGCCTGTCTTTTGGAAATAAGCCATTTTAACTGGGATGAGATGATATCTCAAAATGAGTAGTTTGCAAATATTTTCTCTCACTCTTTGGGGTTGTCTCTTCACTTTGTTGATTTTTGCTTTGGTTGCCTGTGCTTGTGGTTTATTAATCAAGAAAAATTTTGCCCAACCAACGTCCTGGAGATTTTCCCCAATATTTTCTGTAGCCATTTCATAGTTTGAAGTCTTAGATTTAAGTCTTTAATCCATTTTGATTTGGTTTTTGTATATGGCAAGAGAAAGTGGTCTAGTTTTATTCTTCTGCATATGGATATCCAGGTTTCCCAGCACCATTTATTGAAGAGATTGTCTTTTCCCCCATATATGTTCTTGGCACCTTTATTGAAAAGGAGTTCACTGCAGGGTTATAGATTTTTTTCTGGGTTCTGTATTCTATTCCATTGGTCCATCTGTCTGTTTTTATGCGAATACCATGCCATTTTGATTACTATAGCTCTGTAGTATAATTTATTTTTATTTTTATTTCTTTTTTGTGGGGGACAGGGGGACATGATCTCAGCTCACTGCAACCTCCACCGCCTGGGTTCAAGTGATTCTCATGTTTCAGCCTTCTGAGTAGCTGAGATTACAGGCATGTACCAACACATCCAGCTTATTGTAGTATAATTTGAAATCAGGTAATGTGATTCCTCCAGTTTTGTTATTTTTGCTTAGGACAGCTTTGGCTATTCTGGGTCTTTTGTGGTTTTATATAAATTTTAGAATTTTTTTTCCTATATCTGTGAAGAATATTATTGGTATTTTAATACAGATTGCTTTGGGTAGTATGGATATTTTACTAATATTGATTCCTCCAACCCATAAACATAAAATATCTTACTATTTTTTGTGACCTCTTCAAAATCTTACATCAATATTTTATAGTTATCATTGTAGAGATCTTTAGCTTCTTTAGTTAAGTTCATTTCTAGGTATTTTATTTTCTTTTTAGCTGTTGTAAATGGGAACACTTTCCTGATTTCTTTTTCAGATTATTCATTGTTGGCATAGAGAAATGCTACTGATTTTTGTATGTTAATTTTGTATCCTGCAAATTTACTGAATTTATTAGTTCTAATATTTATTTGGTGGACTTTGGGTTTTTCCAAATATAAAATTGTATCATCTAAAAACAAGGACAATTTTTTCTTCTTTCTTTCTTTCTCTCTTTCTTTTTCTTTCCCCTTGCCTCTTTTTTTTTTTTTTTTTTTTTTTTTGAGACAGGATCTCACTCTGTCACCCAGGCTGGAGTGCAGTGGCATGATCATGGCTCACTGAAGCCTCAACTTCCCAGGCTCAAGTGATCCTCCCACTTCAGCCTCCCTAGTAGCTGGGACTACAGGCATGTACAGGCATGCTCCACCATACCCAGCTAATTGTTTAAAATTTTTTGTAGAGATGAGATTTCACTATGTTGCCCATGCTTGTCTCAAAGCAGTCTGCCTGCCTCGGCCTCCCAAAGTTCCGAGGTTATAGGCATGAGCCACCCACACCCAAGGGTAATTTGATTTCTTCATTTCCTATTTGAATCCCCTTTATTTCTTTCACTTGTCTGATTGCTCTCACTACAAACTTCCAATACTGTGTTGAGTAAGAGTGGTGAAAGTGGGAATCCTTGTCACGTTGTAATCTAAGGGGAAAGGCGGCCGGTGTGGTGGCTAACACTTATAATCCTAACATTTGGGAGACCAAGGTGGGCAGATCACCTAAGGCTAGGAGTTTGAGACCAGCCTAGCCAACATAGTGGAACTTCACTTGGGTGTGGTAGCATGCACCTGTAATCCCAGCTACTGGTGAGGCTGAGACATGAGAATCATTTGAATCTGGGAGGCAGAGGTTGCAGCAAGCTGAGATCGCGCCACTGTACTCCAGCCTAGGTGACAGAGCAAGACTCTATCTCAAGAGAAAAAAAAAAAAAGAGGAAAGGCTTTCAGTTTTTCCCCATTCAGTATATTAGCTGTGGGTATGTCATATATGGCTTTTATTATATTGAGGGATGTCTTTCTATACTCAATTTTGTTAGGGCTTTTATGAGGAAGGGATATTGGATTTTATCAAATGCTTTTTCAGCATCAATTGAAATGATCATTTGATCATTTTTGTCCTTCATTCTCTTGATATGATGTATTACATTAATTAATTTGCATATGTTGAACCACCCTTGCATCCCTGGGATGAATCACACTTGGTCATGATGAATGATCTTTTTAATGTGTTGTTGAATTCAGTTTCATTGAGAATTTTTGCATCGGTATTCATCAGAAACATTGGCCTGAAGTTTGCTTTATTTGATGTGTCTTTGTCTGGTTTTGGTATCAGGGGAATACTGACCTCATAGAATGAGTTTGGAAGTATTCCCTGCTTCTCTATTTTTTGGAATAGTGTGAGTAGAATTGGCATTAGTTCTTTAAATGTAGAATTCAGCAGTGAAACCATCAGGTCCTGGGCTTTACTTTGCTGCTAGACTTTTTATTACTTCTATATTATTACTTGTTATTGATTTGTTCAGCAGTGAAACCATCAGGTCCTGGGATTTACTTTGCTGGGAGACTTTTTATTACTTCTGTATCATTACTTGTTATTGATCTGTTCAAGTTATGCATTTCTTCATGGTTCAGTCTTGGTAGGGTGTATGCATCCAGGAATTTATCCATTTCTTTTAGATTTTTCAATTTGTTGGTATATCGTTACTCATCATAGCCACTAATGATGCTTTGAATTTCTGCAGTGTCAGTGGTAATGTCTCTTTTTTAATCTCTAATTTGATTTATTTGTGTCTTCTCTTGTTTTTAGTTAGTCTAGATGAAGGTTTGTCAATTTTGTTTATCTTTTCAAAACATCAACTTTTTGTTTTTTTGATATTTTGTTTGTTTTCTTCATTTCAATTTCATTTATTTCTGCTCTGATCTTTATTATTTCTTTTTTTCTACTAATTTTGGGTTTGATTTGCTCTTGCTTTTCTAGTTCTTATTATAAAGATATATAGAATTATATGTTATATATTATTATATACATCAAAGATATATATATTATTAGATAGATATATGTTATTAGGTGTGTATACATATATATGGGTGTACCAGTGTTGGGTGCATATATATTTACAATTGTTATACCCTTTTTCTGAATTCACTCCTTTGTCATTATATAGTGACCTTCTGTGTCTCTTTTATGGTTTTTGTTTTGAAGTCTATTTTGTCTGATACAAGGATAGGTATTCCTGCTCTTTTTTCAGTTTCCATTAGCTTGGAATATCTTTTTTTCCATCTCTTTATTTTCAGTCCATGTATGTCTTTATAGGTGAAGTGTGATTTTTTTTTTTTTTTTTTAAACTTTAAGTTCTGGGATACATGTGCAGAACGTGCAGGTTTGTTACATATGTATACATGTGCATGGTGGTTTGCTGCATCCATCAACCCATCATTTGGGTTTTAAGCCCCACATGCGTTAGGTATTTGTTCTAATGCTCTCCCTTCCCTTGCCGCCCACCCCACGACAGGCCCCGATGTGTGATGTTCCCCTCCCTGTGTCCATGTGTTCTTATTGTTCAACTCCCCTTTAGGAGTGAGAACATGCGGTATTTGGTTTTCTGTTCCTATGTTAATTTGCTGAGAATGATAGTTTCCAGCTTCATCCATGTCCCTATAAAGGACATGAACACATTCTTTTTTATGACTAGAAGTGTGTTTCTTATACGCAATACATTCTTGGGTCTTTTTATTTTTAAATACATTCAGCCAATCTATGTCTTTTGATTGGAGAGTTTAGTCCATTTACATTCAATGTTATTATTAATAAGTAGACTTACTCCTGCTATTTTGTTGTTTTCTGATTGTTTTGTGGTCTTCTCCTCCTTCTTTCCTTCTTTCCTGTCTTCATTTTAGTGAATGTGATTTTCTCTGGTGGTATTATTTAATTTCTTGCTTTTTATTTTTTGCATATTTTTTGTATGTTTTTTGATTTGAGGTTACTATGAGGCTTTCAAATACTGTCTTATAACCCATTATTTTAAGCGATTACAACTTAACACTTTGCATAAACAAGCAGAAAAACCTAATAAGATTTCTATACTTTAACCTCATCTCTGCATTTTTCACCTTTTTGTTGTTTCTATTTATGTCTTATCGTGCTGTCTATGTCTTGAAAAGTTGCTGTAGTTATAATTTTTGATTCGTTAATCATTCTTTCTACTTAAGAGTAGTTTACACACCACAATTACAGCGCTATAATATTCTGTGGTTTTCTGTGTGCTTACTATTACTAGTGAGTTTTGTACCTTCAGATAATTTCTTCTTGGTCATTAATATTCTTTCTTTCAGATTGAAGAACTCCCTTTAGCACTTCTGTAGGACAGGTCTGGTGTTGATGTAATCCTCAGCTTTTGTTTTTCCTGGAAAGTCTTTATTTCTGTTTCATTTTTGAAGGATATTTTCACTGGATATATACTCTTCTAGGGTGAAAGTTTCTTTCCTTCAGCACTTTAAGTATGTCATACCATTGTCTCCTGGCCTGTAAAGTTTCCACTGAAAAGTCTGTTGCCAGATGTATTGGAGCTCCATTCTTTGTTATTTGTTTATTTTCTTTTGCTGCTTTTAGGATCCTTTCTTTATCTTTGACCTTTGAGAGTGTGATAAAATGCCTTGAGGTAGTCTTCTTTGGGTTAAGTCTGCTGGGTGTTCTATAACCTTCTTGTACTTTGATACCAATATCTTTCTGTAGGTTTGGAAAGTTCTCTGTTATTATCCCTTTGAATAAACTTTCTACCCCTATCTCTTTCTCTGTCTCCTCTTTAAGGCCAATAACTCTTAGATTTGCCCTGTTGAGGCTATTTTCTAGATCCTGTAGACGTGCCTCATTGTTTTTTATTCTTTTTTCTTTTGTCTTCTCTATGTATTTTCAAATAGCCTGCCTTCAAGCTCACTAATTCTTTTTTCTGCTTGATCTATTCTGCTATTAAAAGTCTGACGTGGCTGGGCACAGTGACTCACACCTGTAATCCCAGGACTTTAGGAGGCCAAGGCGGGTAGATCACCTGAGGTCAGGAGTTCGAGACCACCCTGGCCAACATAGTGAAACTCCATCTCTACCAAAAATACAAAAATTAGCCAGGTGTAGTGGCACATGCCTATAATCCCAGCTACTCAGGAGGCTGAGGCAGGAGAATCATTTGAACCCAGGAGGTGGAGGTTGCAGTGAGCTGAGATCACAGCCACTACACTCCAGCCTGGGCGACAGAGTAAGGCTCTGTCTCAAAGAAAAAAAGAGTGATGCATTCTATGGTATGTCAAGTGCATTTTTTTAACTCCAGAATTTCTGCTTGATACTTTTTAATTATTTTCAATCTCTTTTTAAAATTCATCTGATAGAATTCTGAATTCCTTCTCTGTGTTATTTTGAATTTCTTTGTGTTTCCTCAAAACAGGTATTTTGAAGTCTCTGTGTGAAAAGGAATCCCGTATCTCCAGGATTGGCCCCTGGTACCTTATTTAGCTCACTTAGTGAAGTCATGTTTTATTGGATGGTCTTGTTGCTAGTGGGTATTCGTCTGTGTCTGGGCATTGAGGAGTTAAGTGTTTATTGTAGTCTTCATAGTCTGGGCTTGTTTGTACTTGTTTCGTTTGTTTGTTTGTCTGTTTGAGACGAAGTTTCACTCTTGTTGCCCAGGCTGGAGTGCAATGGCACGATCTCGGCTCACCGCAACCTGCACCTCCCAGGTTCAAGCAATTCTCCTGCCTCAGCCTCCCTAGTAGCTGGGATTATAGGCATGTGCCACCACGCCCGGCCAATTTTGTATTTTTAGTAAAGACAGGGTTTCTCCATGTTGGTCAGGTTGGTCTCGAACTCCCGACCTCAGGTGATCCACCCGCCTCGGCCTCCCACAGTGCTGGGATTACAGGCGAGAGCCACCATGCCCAGCTCTACTTGTCTTTCTTTGGAAGGTTTTCCAGGTATTCAAGAGGACTTGGGGCTGGGTGCAGTGGCTTACGCCTGTAATCCCAACACTTTGGGAGGCCGAGGCGGGTGGATCACCTGAGGTCAGGAGTTTGAGACCAGCCTGGCCAACATGGCGAAACTCTGTCTCTACTAAAACTACAAAAATTAGCTGGGCATGGTGGCACATGCTTGTAATCCCAGCTACTCCAGAGGCTGAGTTCAATCGCTTGAACCCAGGAGGCAGAGGTTGCAGTGAGCTGAGATCATGCCACTGCACTCCAGCCTGGGCGACAGAGCAAGACTCCATCTCAAAAAAAAAAAAAAATCAAAAGGACTTGGGTGTTTTGATCTAAGCCATGTCCAAATTAGAAGGCACCCCAAGCCCAGTAATGCTATGGTTCTTGCAGACTTGTAGAGGTACCACCCTGATGATTTTGGATAAGATCTGGAAGAATTCTTTGGATTACCAGGCTGAGAATCTTGTTCTCTTCCCTTACTTTCTCCCACCACAGGTACTGTGCTGGTTCAGACCTGAAGGCAGCACAGCACTGGGTCTTACCCAAGACATGCTATAACCACTACCAGGAGAATTGCTTGAACCTGGGAGGTGGAGATTGCAGTGAGCTGAGATTGTGCCACTGCACTCCAGCCTGTATGACAGAGAGAGACTCCATCTCAAAAAAAGAAAGAAAAAACAACAACAAGAAGCATTGGTGATGATATGGAGAAATTGGAACCTTTATGCATCGTTGGAGGAAATGTAAAATGGTGTAGCCCCCTGGAAAAAATATGGCAGTTCTTAAAAGGTAAAAAATAGAATTTTCAAATGACCCAGCAAGTCTGCTCCTAAGGTGTACACCAAGAAGCTTGAAAATACATACATTCTCAAAAAATCTTATACAATAATGTTCATAGCAGCCTTATTTATAACATTCAAAAAGCAGAAACAACCCAAATACCCATAAACTAAGGAATGGATAAATAAAATGTAATATATACATATAATGAGATCAGTCATAAAAACAATGAAGTATTAATATACCTACAATACAGATGGACCTTGAAAACATTATACTAATTGAAAGAAGCCAGACACAAAAGGCCACATATTAAATGATTGTATTTATATGAACAATACAGAATAGGCATATCTATAAAGATTCCAGGGGGTAGGTGTAGAGGAAATTGGAGCAACAAAGTTTCATTTTGGAGTAACAAAAATGTTCTGGAATTAAGAAAGTAATCCTTGTTGCACAACATTGTGACTATACAAAAACAAACAAACAAAAAAATCCCAGCATCTGAGGATTAGGAAAAAAACAAAACAAACTCCACTCCATTGTATACTTTGAAATGTTTAAAATTGTGAATTATATGTTGTGTGAATTTTTTTTTTTTTTTTTTTTTTTGAGACGGAGTCTCACTTTTATCACCCAAGCTGGAGTGCAGCAGGGGGATCTTGGCCCACTGCAACCTCCACCTCCCTGGTTCAAGTGATTCTCCTATCTCACCCTGCTGAGTAGTGGGACTGTAGGCATGCACCACCATGCCTGGCTAATTTTTACGTTTTTTTTAGTAGAGACGTGCTTTTTGCCATGTTGGCTAGGCTGGTGTCAAACTCCTGACCTCAAGCAATCCACCCATCTTGGCCTCCCAAAGTGCTGGGATTACAGGTGTGAGCCACCACACTTAGCCTGTTGTGCAAATTTTATCTCAATTTTAAAAAAAAATGTGATTTGAAGGTTAAAAAATAAAATAAGAAAAACAATACCTAGCCTAATACTGGAACATAAGAAATGCTACATAAATATTTATTGAATAAGTAAATGAAACTTTAATGATGGAAATCATTACCATGGGGTTGCTTTCCATATTTAAAATTTGCTGCATTTGATACTGCCACAGAAATCCTGGATTTGACTTATACATATGTGGTATTAAATTACATATTTTATCATGACTATAATGGAAAAAGAAAGAACAAATGCTAGATATACTTTACGTCAAGAAGTTCCTATTTTCAAGAAAAGAGAAAGGATTACCTTTTCAAGAAAGGATCAAGCAATTCTCCTACCTCAACCTCCCGAGTACCTGGGACTACAGGCATGTGTCACTATGCCCAGCTATTAATAATTTTTTTTTTTTTTTTTTTTTTGTATTTTTTGTAGAGAGGAGGTTTCACCATGTTGTCTAGGCTGGTCTCAAACTCCTGAGCTCAAGCAATCTGCCTGCCTCAGCGTCCCAAAGTGCTGGGATTACAGGCATGAGCCACCATGCCTGGCCAATAATGTTATCTGGGCATCCATTAACCCAGTCAAGCTGACACAAAAAATAAACCATCATAATACGGGTCAAATCATTTTGCATTCTCACCTACAACATAGGAAATTACCTCTTTTTCCACAATCTCACTGAAAAAGTATATTGTTTAACATTCACATGTTTGAAATTGTTTTGGTTCCTCCACACAGCTGGTAACCTTAGAAATAAAAGTCCTGGCCAGGCGCGGTGGCTCACGCCTGTAATCCCAGCACTTTGGGAGGCCGAGGCGGGCGGATCATGAGGTCAGGAGATTGAAACCATCCTGGCTAACGCGGTGAAACCCTGTCTCTACTTAAAAATAGAAAAAATTAGCTGGGCGTGAACCCGGGAGGTGAAGCTTGCAGTGAGCCAAGATCCTGCCACTGCACTCCAGCCTGGGTGACAGAGTGAGACTCCGTCTCTAAAAAAATAAAAAATAAAAAATAAAAGTCCTACCGTCATTGTCACATATGTTCATGGCGATTTGCAAGGTATGTCTTTTTCTTTCCTTTTTTTTTTTTTGAGGCAGAGTCTCACTCCATCACTGAGGCTGGAGTGTAGCAGTGCAATCTCAGCTCACTGCAACCTCTGCTTTCCCGGGTTCAAGCAGTTCTTCTGCCTCAGTCTCTAGAGTAGTTGGGATTATAGCAACGTGCCACCATGCCTGGCTAATTTTTGTTTTTGTTTTTGTTTTAGTAGAGACAGAGTTTCACCATGTTGGCAAGGCTGGTCTCGAACTCCTGACCTCAAGTGATCTGCCTGCCTCGGCCTCCCAAAGTGCTGGGATTACAGGAGTGAGCCACCATGCCTGGCTGAAAGTGATGTGTTTTCCTTTTCGTGTTTCGGATTTCAAGACCCTTCTGAGTATCCTCCGGGCTTAGACATATTTCTCTATTTAAAGAAAGCCAGGCCAGGTGTGGTGGCTCACAACTGTATTCTCAACACTTTGGGAGATACCTGAGGTCAGGAGTTCGAGACCTGCCTGGCCAACATAGCGAAACCGTGTCTCTTACAAAAAATACAAAAATTATCCGGGCGTGGTGGGAAGTGCCTGTAATCCACCTGGGAGTCTGAGGCAAATAAAAAAAGAAGGAAAGAAAGTTCAAAATAAAGAAAGAAAAAGTGTTCAAAGAAAGAAAGATTAAAAGAAGGTAAGTTCAAAAAAAAAAAAAAGTTCAAAATGACAGAATGTTCAAAATAAAGTTCAAAATAATGTTCAAAAGAAAGCTATGTTTGGCCGGGCGCGGTGGCTCAAGCCTGTAATCCCAGCACTTTGGGAGGCCGAGACGGGCGGATCACGAGGTCAGGAGATCGAGACCATCCTGGCTAACACGGTGAAACCCCGTCTCTACTAAAAAATACAAAAAACTAGCCGGGCGAGGTGGCGGGCGCCTGTAGTCCCAGCTACTCGGGAGGCTGAGGCAGGAGAATGGCGTGAACCCGGGAGGCGGAGCTTGCAGTGAGCTGAGATCCGGCCACTGCACTCCAGCCTGGGCGACAGAGCAAGACTCCGTCTCAAAAAAAAAAAAAAAAAAAAAAAAAAAAAAAAAGAAAGCTATGTTCAAAATAAGAGTATCATATTGATAATTAGTTATACTGATAATAAAAGTCAGTAATCTTATATAAAGTATATAAGATTAAATTTTGTCCTGAGCGTATTTTGTTAGTACCTTTCTCTTCTGTGCTGCCTAGGGAGACAAGATATAGCAAGACCACTGCTTCTCTGAGCTTGTGCTAAATTTTATTTATTTATTTATTTAGAGCTGGGGTCTTGCTCTGTCACCCAGGCTGGAATGCAGTGGCATAATGATAACTCACTGCAGCCTCAAACTCCTGGGCTCAAGCGATCCCAAGTAGCTTGCACTATAGGCGCACGCCATCATGCATAGCTAATTCTTGTTATATTTTTTTGGAGACGGATCTTGTTATATTGCCCAGGCTGGTCTCAAAGTCCTGGCCTCAAGCAGTCCTCCTGCCTCAGCCTCCCAAGTAGCCGAGATTACAGGCATGAGCCACTGTACCCCACCTCATGGTACATTAAATGTCTGTTCAGAGGACTCAACAACTGCACTGTGAGTGAGAGAAAAGAAGGATGTCTTCTTAGATTTTTTAAAACTTTACACATGTGCTTGGCATGGCATGCCTGGGAGCTTTGAATTCAGGTCGGTCATTCCTTTCCTTGTTAGATGGCTTCCTCCACCATAAGCCATCTGCAAGCTAAAGTCCCAGAAAAACCAATGGTGTAATTTAGTCCGAGTCTGAAGGTTTGACAGCCGTAGGCTCCAAGGTCCGAGGGCAGGAGAAGATGGTTATCCTAGCTAAAGGAGTGAAAGATCAAATGTGTCTTTCCTGTCACCTTTTGTTCTATTTGGGTCCTCAGCACATTGGATGAGGCCCACCCACATTGGTGAGGGAGATGTTCTTTACTTAGTCTACTAATTCAAACGTTAGTCTCTTCTGGAAACATTCTCAGAGACACACGTAAATAATGCTGCTGTTGTAGAGACAGGGTCTTGCTGTGTTGCCCATGCTGGAGTGCAGTGGCAGAATCTCAGCTCACTGCTGCCTCGACCTCCTGGGTCTACAGGCATGTGTCACTATGCCCAGCTATCAATATATATATATATATATTTTTTTTTTTTGTAGAGATGAGGTTTCACCATGTTGTCCAGGCTGGTCTCAAACTGCTGAGCTCAAGCAATCCGCCTGCCTCAGCATCCCGAAGTACTGGCCACTATGCCTGGCGTGAGCCACCGTGCCTGGCCAATAATGTTATCTGGGCATCCATTAACCCAGTCAAGCTGACACACAAAATAAACCATCACAGTACAGGTCAAATCATTTTGCATTCTCACCTGCAACATAGGAAATTACCTCTTTTTCCACAGTCTCACTAAAAAATAGGAAATTACCTCTTTTTCCACAATCTCACTAAAAAAGTATATTGTTTAACATTCATATGCTGCCAATCTGACAAGTGATAAACAAGATTTCTGTGTATTTTTCATTGACTGAAAACTTTCTCTCTCAAGAAAAAGGACATAGTTTCAAAGTACAATACAGCCCTTTGAATTGAATACATTTAGATTTATGCAAACCTCACTACATGTTCACATTTTTATTATTTTTCTCTAGGCTAGTGAAGACTTGTTCACAGATCAGCATCAGTCTGAAGAATATAGAAACCGTTGCTCTGGCCAGTGCTTCTCAACCACACAGATAATATAATAATATTTGTATGCACTCTGGGGTAGAAGGGTGAGGATGCTCATGACCAAAGACAGTAGGCTCAAGAGTCTGACCACCCCACGACTCTGCCTCACCACCCCAAAGAGAAGACCTTTAATATTTCCACACATCTGGAATCCATACCTGTTGCAAATCTCTGTATTAGAAACCAAACCTGGTCCGTGATACATGGATTCTTGTTAGTGTCCATCTCAGAAGTATGCCTTTTCCTTACATTGAGTTAGGACTACATCTTCCTCTGGGGACTTTTGTCCTCTAACTGCAGTAATACTGAAACAACTTAAGAGGAGAAAGACCAAATCGTTTTCAAGCCCCATGATGCATTTCAAAAGTTCTGCTCACATCTAAGTTTTTCTCTCTCTCTCTCTTTTTTTTTTTTTTTTTATTTGAGACGGAGTGTTGCTCTGTTGCCCAGGCTGGAGTGTAGTGGCGCGATCTCAGCACACTGCAACCTACGCCTCCTGGGTTTAAGTAATTCTCCTGCCTCAGCCTCCCAAGTAGCTGGGATTACAGGCGCCTGCCACCATGTCTGGCTAATTTTTTTTGTATTTTTAGTAGAGATGGGGTGTCACCATATTGGCCAGGCTGGTTTCAAACTCCTGACCTCAAGTGATCTGCCCACCTCAGTCTCCCAAAGTGCTGGGATTACAGATGTGAGCCACCGCACCAGGCTCACATCTAAATTTTTTAAAATTATAAATTATATGCTATTTATAATATAAGTATTTTTATTTGCCCTTTTAAATAAGGCTTATGCACTACGTTGCCTGTCCGATTTTAGGTGTGACTATGTGTTTTGCTTTGACCAATGAAATGTGAGCAGAAGTTACTGGTGTCACTTTCATGCTGAAGCTCCTCTTTTCCTTTGTCATGGCAACCAGTATTTTTCCAGTTAGCTACTCCATCAGCCTGGGTCTTGGAGTAGGAACTACTATGTTGCAACAACCAACTCCCCAAGGACAAGCAGCCAGAGTGAGAAAAGAACCGAGGTTGTTTCAAGCTACTGAAATTTGGTGGTTGGTTGTTAGTGTAACATAACCTAGCCTATCTTGACTAATAAAGTGAAGAGTCTTTAATTTGGCTCTATATTATGGAGACCCCAGATTTTGATGCAATTGAAGACATTGGAAAAGTATTATCTTTGAAACAGCACAGAAGTACCAAACTATTACTCTGTAACTGAGAGAAAAACATGTATGATCTATGGAATTAATATCAGCTTACAGGTCAATTAAGTTGTTAATTATTCATGAAATCATAGGTTTTCAGGGCTTGAAGGATCTTGGAGATGACCAAGCCCAGTACTCTATCCAACACACAGCTCCCCTATACACCATACCCAGAGCGTGGTCTTCTAGGGTCTTATTGTAAACCCCCACAGATTGACAGCTTATGGCACACGAGGAATTCTGCTCCATTTCCTGATATCTCTGTTTAAATATGTTTTTCTGCATAGCAAGTTGACTTCTTTCTTCCTCATATTGCAATGCATTGATTATGGGAGCAAACTTAACCCCTCATGCTATAAAGCCCTAATACGCCACCTTCTCACCCTAGTGAAATATACCTGGTTTTGTATGCTATTCCTCCATGTCATTCCAGATCATTGTCTTTCCTAGTCATTGACCTGGGGTCCACCTGTAAGTCTGGTAGACCATTCTTCAGTCCGATAAAAAAAAAAAAAAAAAAAAAAAAAAAAACTCTGCGAGGCCGGGCGTGTTGGCTCATGCCTGTAATATCAGCACTTTGGGAGTCTGAGGCGGATGGATAATGAGGTCAGGAGATAGAGACCATCCTGGCTAACACGGTGAAACCCCGTCTCTACTAAAAATACAAAAAAATTAGCCAGGCGTGGTGGCGGGTGCCTGTAAACCCAGCTACTTGGGAGGCTGAGGCAGGAGAATCGTTTGGACCTGGGAGGCGGAGGTTGCAGCGAGCCCGAGATTGTGCCACTGCACTCCAGCCTGGGCAACAGAGTGAGACTCCATCTCAAAAAAAAAAAAAAAAAGATCTCTGCTGTTCTCTACTCCCCTTCCTTGTCCTCCCCCCAACTCCACCACGTCCCAAACTGGTTGCTGGTAAAATGGAAGCCCTAGCACAGTAAAGGAAACCCATAAAAAACACCTTTCATGTGACAGTTGTCTAAGAAATCAAAGCCGCATCAAGAAGAGTGGCTAATATTTAGGTCTGGAACTGTAATAATCAAAAAAAGGACAATTCTCTGAATTTTCCCTTCAGGGAGAAGTATTGGAACAATGGGCTTATTAATTCCAGCCGAATTAGTTTTGGGACCAAAGCTGTCTGAAACCAGAAAAGGGAAACCAGCTGCAATGAATTCCAGGAAATATCAACATGTGTGTACTTCTTAGAGGGAAATTTCCAGGGATTTCTGGGAACGTTTTGTAGCTTCGGTGCTTACATATGTTTAGTGTATGTAAGGCAAAAGCTTAACCCCAAAATACTCAGAAATTGGCACAGTGAGTCTTTTCTTTTTCTTAAAAAAAAAAAGTGTCCTATTTTTTCCTGATTTATAGAAATAGTACATTATCATAGAAAGTTTAGAGAACACAGAAAAATATACAAAAGTAGAAATTAAATCAGGGCAGATACTCTTACAATAAATTCTTTGTATTATCCAATAGAAAATGGTATACTTATTAATTGTCATGTTTGATGTAAAAATAATAATAATAATGGAGCCAGGTGCAATGGCACAAACCTGTAATATCAACTACTCAGGAGGCAGGAGCAGTAGGGTTGCTTGAGCCCAGGAATTCAATGCTGTAATGCACTGTGGTCATACCTGTGAGTAGCCGCTACACTCCAGCCTGGGCAACACTGTGGGGCCCCATTTCTAAAAATAAAAATTTTTTAAACTAGGTTGAAAATTACTTTGGTTGTGTTCTTAAATTCTGTTGAACAGAATTTAGAATTCTTAGAAATTTAACTCTCTTCCTCCTGCTAGAATTATAGAATCTATGTTAATTTCTTGAACTTACAAAGAAATCAAGAATGATAAACTCCATGATTGTTTCATCGCTGACCAAAATGTCAAAAAAGGTTTCCAGCTAGGCTTTTTCAGCAGCCCATAGAAAATATTTACGGTCATTTCAAACTTAACATGTTTAAAAACTGAGTTCATCTTCCACTCAAATTTGAGGTTCTTCCCAGTCATGCCGTTTTTTGGAAGGACAGGTAATGCTATTTTTCTGGCCCACCAGACTCACAACATCAATGCCTCTCTCTCTCTCTTCTTATCAACATATTCAAGGGCCTGGTGTGGTGGCTTATACCTGTAATCCCAGCACTTTGGGAGGCCAAGGCAGGAGGATCACTTGAAACCAGGAGTTGGAGACCAGCCTGGGCAACATAGCAAGATCCCCATCTCTACAAAAAAAAAAAAAAAAAAATTACAAATTAGCAGGAAATGGCAGTGTGTACCTGTAGTCCCAGGAACTTGAGAGACTGAGACAGGAGGATAACTTGAGCGCAGGAGTTGGAGGTAGTAGTAAGTTATGATCGTGCCATTGCACTCCAACCTGGGTGGCAGAGCAAGACCTTGTCTCTGAAATAAATAAACAAGTCATATTAAAGAAGATAGCAATTCTTTTTTTCAGGGGAGGGAGGCAGACAGAGTCTCGCTCTGTCACCCAGGTTGGAGTGCAATGGTGTGATCTCGGCTCACTGCAACTTGTGTCTCCCTGGTTCAAGTGATTCTCTTGCCTCAGCCTCCTGAGTAGCTGGGGCTACAGGCATGCAACACCATGCCCAACTAATTTTTTTTTTTTTTTTTTTTTGAGACAGAGTCTTGCACTGTCACCCAGGCTGGAGTGCAGTGGCGCAATCTCAGCTCACTGCAAGCTCCGCCTCCTGGGTTCACGCTATTCTCCTGCCTCAGCCTCCTGAGTAGCTGGAACTACAGGCGCCTACCACCACGCCTGGCTAATTTTTTGTATTTTGTTTTAGTAGAGACGGGGTTCCACCATGTTAGCCAGGATGGTCTCAAACTCCTGACCGCAAGTGATCTACCCGCCTCAGCCTCCCAAAGTGCTGGGATTACAGGCATGAGACACTGCACCTGGCCAAAGAAGATAGCAATTCTGTTGATTCTTTCTTTAAACCCTCTATAGGATTCCAGCCCTCCCTTTGAAATTTCATGCCACAACCTTAGGCCCTATCAACTGGGAAGCTATTAATAAAGGAGAACCAGAATTAATCTTCATCCAGCTGCCTTTGTTATTCTTTCTAAAGTATCCTTATGTTTTCAGTCCTTTTTTTCTTTACAATGTGTGTTAGCTCCAAATTGTTTAGTGACTCAAATCAAAACTCTTTGGCCTAATGCCATTCACCCAAAAACTATTGATTTAACTACTCTGTGCCAGGCACTGTGCTAGGCAGGAGGGATACAATGGTGACCTTAACAGACAAGATTCCCTGCCTCGTGGTGCTACAATCTAGTGGGGGAGACAGATAAAAAAATTGAACAACAACAACAAAAGCAACAAAATAAATATTTAACTTGTGACAAGTGCTCTGAAGCACATCAACAGAGCGCTGTGCCCAAGAATCACAGAGACAGTCTATCTACTCTGGCTGCTGTGTGAGGTGCAGATTAGAGGGAGTTGAAAGAGGACATGGGGAGAAAAATAAAAAGAACCTTACCATTGTCTGTGTCTGAGCAGCAGATGACAATGGCCTGGATCATGGTGATGGCAATGGAGAGGAAGGGACATGGTCATGTTAGAGATGTAGTTAAGAAGTAGAAGTGATAGAACTGGCTCATGGATCTGATACAAGAGGGTAGTAAGGAAAAAAGCTGAATCAAAGACCATGTCCTGCTTTCTGGTTTGAACAATTGGGTAGATGGTGGTGCTAGTTACTGAGATGAGAAATATAATAGAAGAAGGGATTTGGGAATTATAATCAAAGGCCGCGCAGGGTGCAGTGGCTTATGCCTGTAATCCCAGCACTTTGGGAGGCCAAGGTAGGTGGATCACCCTGAGGTTAGGAGTTCGAGACCAGCCTGGCCAACATGGTGAACCTGTCTCTACTAAAAATACAAAAATTAGCCAGGTGTGGTGGTGCATGCCTGTAGACCCAGCTACTTGGGAGGCTGAGGCAGGAGAATCACTTGAATCTGGACTTCAGTAATTCTCCTGCCTCAGCCAGAGGCAGAGGTTGGAGGCAGATGTTGCAGTGAGCCAAGACTGTGCCACTGCACTCCAGCATGGGCGACAGAGTGAGACGCCGTCTCAAAAAAATAAAAAACAAAATAAAATCAAGGGCTCCATTTTTGGACGTAACCAACCATATAAGGAGCAGAACCAGCTCTGGCATCACAACGATAGTAGTGGCCACAAGGAAGCATGTTCCTGCGGTCCCTCCCTTTAAGCCCAGCTCTCCCAGAGAGAACCCAATCCTCTGAGCAGCCAGTGGTTGATCCTTATCCCAGCTGGGGACCCTGTTTAGAGAAGCTTTGACCTTGGCCTATCGAATTTGTCTTCTGCTGCTTTACAGGAGGTTCCAACCCTCCAGAGCAGAAAGAGGTGTGACCAAAATACCTCCCCAGATTATTGGGCAGGAGGGACAGGAGAAGGGGATTTCTCCTGAAGATGCCCTAGTTTAGCAGGGCCACCCTCTCTTATGACTGCCTGTGGAATGGAAAGAGGGGAGCCCCCATCTTCCATAGTTCGAAGGGTGGGATTCTAAGAAGTCCCTTGGAAGCAATTTCATCCAAAAGGAAGCATTGCCATACCCCTCTCCATCCAATGCTCTGTCGAACAGGAAGAGGTAGGTCTGACTCACATCTGGAGAAGTTGCTCTCCCTGCTAGGAGCAGAGAGAGGCAAAGTCAGCCCCTCCTGGTCCACAGCCATATTGAGGCTGAGTCCTGGCACCCTGTCCTGTCTAGTGTTGTTGATCAGGGCCTGCCCATGGGAATAGGGCTTCTGGCTGGATGACTTTCCTCCCACCCCCCTAGGTGGCCCTCCCTGGACAAGCTGAAGCAGATCTGCCTCCCTGACTGTGACGTGTTGTGTGGCCCCTAGAACCTGTCCCAGGCTGGCTACTCTCACCTCAGGCACGATGGCGAGGCCCTCAACTTCCTGGACAGAGAGATTACTCCCTGCACTGCTGCCATTATTACTCAGGCTGCCCAGATCAGGCAAAACTCATTCTCTGAGGCCAAGTGCTCAGTCCAGCCAGAGAACATCAGAGCTATCTGGAGCTAGGAGAGACAGCTCGGCTCCCCTGCTTACAGAGTCAGCTCCCTCAGGTCCAGAGCAGCCCTTTCTCTTGGGTTGGGACAGGAGACATTGGACAAAGACAGGAACATCTGCCACCTGAGGCACTCCTGCTTTGTGCCTTCCACCCTAGTCACTGACACCATCCAGAGGTAGCTATGGTCTGACCCTTCATCATGAGGGCAACAAAGCTGCTCACAGGAGGTACCTGAGAGAATGCTCTTGACTGCTATTCTGACTGGGAGCAGGTCACCAAGACCCAACACCACTCTTGTTGCAACCACACTTCCAACTCCACCCAAGATAAACACTTTGGCCTTTGGACTCCTTACCTCAATCATCACTAGGACAGCTTACTTCCTGACCTCCTCTGAGTCACCCCAACCTCATGGGCCAATTCTGTGGATATCAAAGAGTTATTGCCAAGTGTAAAATGATTCCTGGGATGATCTGGGACTTGACTGTCCACTGCCTGACCAGCGCCTTCCAGAGCAGGTCTCCTGTATTGAGAAAGTGAATCAGCCTTCATCAGTGACCTGTGTGTCCCCAACAAGACTCCGACAAACCATGCTCCCTGCTATAACCAGAGACCTGAGTGTATCAGTCAGGGTCCTTCAGAAAAAGAACCAACAGGATGTGTGTGTGTGTGATTATAATGAATATATTTTGTATATATATGATGTATCATAAGAAATTGGCTCATGCAATTCCCAATATCTAGAGGCTGGCAAGTCCCAATATCTGGAGGCTGAGTCAACAAGCTGGAGATCCAGAAGACCAAATGGTTTAATTCCAGTGTGAGTCCTAAGGCCTGAGAACCAGGAGAAGTGATGGCGTAGTGCCTGTTCAAAGGCTGGCAGACTCACTTACCAGGAAGAACAAATGCTTCAGTTCGAGTCAAAGGCAGAAAAAAGCTAATGTTCTAGTTTGAAGGTAGTCCGAAAAAGGAATCCCCTTACTTGGGAGAAGGTCAGCCTTTGGTTCTATTCATGCCTTCAACTGATTGGATGAGACCCACCCATGTTAGAATGAGCAATCTGTTTTATTCAGTACACCCAATGTAAATGTTAACCTTATCCAAAAACACCCTCTCCAAAACATCCAGGATAATATTTGACCAACTATCTGGGCACCCTGTTGCCCAGTCAAGTTGACACATAAAATTAACCATCATACCTGAGGATGCAGACTAACTACCTCAACACCCTCTGAGATGAGAGTATATTAGGGCCCAAGATGAAAGAGTCTAAAGTGAAATACATTAGACCCACTGCAGAACCGCAGAGGGATTAGATAGTGGGCAATGCCCTACCCCAACCACCCCAATAACTCACTAGCTCTAGTTTTGATATGCTAACTTTGAGAAACCTATGACTCCTCCAAATGTCACTGTCAAGTAGGCAGTAAAATGTTGGAGCTAGGCAGTCAGATGAGAGAGAGGTTTGAGACACATATTTGGGAATCAGCACAGAACATTAAATCAAAGGGTAGTAGGGCCAAGTGTGGTGGCTCACACCTGTAATCCCAGCACTTTGGGAGGAGGCTGAGACAGGGGGATTGCTTGAGCTCAGGAGTTCAAGACCAGCCTGAGCAAGATGGTGAAACCTGTTCTCTATAAATTAATTAGTTAATTAATTAATTAAGCAAACCATTAGAGCTAGTTCTCTATTTAAAAAAAAAAATCAAACCAGTAAACGTAACACAAAAATAAATAAATAATTTTTTTAAAACCAATAGGTAAAGATTATAGAGACAAGAGAGAAGAAGGTCCAGAATGGATCCCTGGAGAACTAAACCATCTGAGATTGAATAGGGGAAGATGGATATAGGTAGGTGAAGAAAACTGAGAAATGCCAGGGTAAGGGGAGGAAAACTAGGAGAATATGGGGTCACTGAAGACAAGAAAAGAGTACATGAAAATGATTGTACCAAATGCCACTGTGAGGTCAAGTAAAGAGGAGAACATACAAAAGCTCATGCTGTTTGACCATTTTTATTTTATTTTATTTATGTATTTATTCACTACTGATCAGAAGGCAAGACCATTTTCAAACTTCTACAGTTTGGTTCCATTTCCCCTAAATGACCTGATCTCTTGTTGAATTCTAGCTGGAGTCACACATCCCAGTTTGCTAAGCGAAGTTCTCCAAATAGTCATGTGCTCATGTCAAAATGTAATTTTTAAAAGTAGTTTTATTTATTTTATTTTCTCTTTATATATTGTTTTTTCTTAAGAGGTCACACTGAAGACCACATGTAATTATTAATAGTGCTCTCTTTCATTATCAAAAGTGCATTCGTCTGCATGATAAATTACATGGTTGGCCTCTTTCTAACACAAGCCGTTTGTGCCAGGTGAGTAGGGGTAACTTTCCTCCCAATTCCTGCCATTCTTCTTCCTCCTTTGGGGCTTCTTCCCAGGGTGCTCCCCTGACACCGGAAATGCTTCTGCTCCTTTCTGACAAACTCAAGTCTCACCTCTCCATGCTTCTTCAATTCCATCCAACCAATGGCCTACTCTTTCTTCCTCTTTATTTTCTTAACGGTGTATTTTTACTCCAAACAATATCCAATTTATAGAAAATTTGAAACCATAGAGCAAAAGACTTTTTTCTCCTCATCTATTTGAGAATAAGTTGCCAACATGGTGTTGGTGGCCCCTAAATACTTTAGCATTCTCTTATAAACAAGGACATTCTTCCTACCAAAATCAGGAAATTAACACTGATACACTGTTACAGTATAATTCTCAAACTCATTCAGGTTTCACTAACTGTCCCAGTAGTGTCTTTGTAGCAAATAACTGCAGTTCAGAATCATGCATTACATTTATTTGTCATAGCTCTTTTAGTCTCCTTCAACTGAGAACATTTCCTCAGTTTTTTTCTTGACTCTTGTGACTTTCTTGACTCTTTTGCAGTTACAGACTAATTGTTTTATAAAATATCTCTCAACTTGGGTCTGTCTCATGCTTTCTAATGATTAAATTCAGGTTATGTATCTTTGACAGAAATACAAAAGAAGTCGTGTGTTCTTCTCATTGGATTCACACTTCAATATGTCCTATCACTAATGACGTTAACTTTGATCATTTCATTAAGGTGGCATCTACTGTGCTTCTTGGCTGTAAAGTTACTCTTTTATCCTTTGTAACAAATAGATGTTTTGTAAGGAAGAACTTTGAGAATATGTAAATTTTCCATTCCTCTTCAAAATTAATCTTTATATCACTTTATATTAATAGGGACTCATGAACTATAAATTATTCAATGGGTATATTACTATCAATGGGTTATATTACTATCATTATTAAGTTTGATGTTCAGATTGTCTCAGATTTGGCCAGCAGGAAATTTCAGGCTGGTTTCAGTGTCCTTCTTTGAGCACTTTCTTACTTTCTGACACCAGAAGCTATCCCAGACTCATCTTTTACTTTTCATTTATTAACTCCTAGAATCAACCAGTTCTCTTAAGGGGTCTTGGTTCCTGTAAGTGAAGAATGATATTTAGAAAGCAGGACTGGGGCCAGGCATGGTGGCTCATGCCTGTAATCCCAGCACTTTGGGAAGCGGAGGTGGGTGGAACACCTGAGGTCAGGAGTTCGAGACCAGCCTGGCCAACGTGGTGAAACTGTCTCTACTAAAAATACAAAAATTAGCCAGGCATGGTGGTGGGCACTTGTAATCCCAGCTACTCGGGAGGCTGAGGCAGGAGAGTGAGACTCTGTCACAAAAAAAAAAAAAAAAAAAGCCCACACATCCAAAAAGCAGAAACCCTGACTGGGCACGGTGGCTCATGCCTGTAATCCCAGCACTTTGGGAGGCCAAGGTGGGCAGATCACGAGGTCAAGGGATCAAGACCATCCTGGCCAACAGGATGAAACCCCGTCTTTACTACAAATACAAAAATTAGCTGGGCGTGGTGGTGCGTGCCTGTAGTCCCAGCTACTCGGGAGGCTAAGGCAGGAGAATCGCTTGAATCTGGGAGGCGGAGCTTGCAGTGAGCCGAGATCGCGCCACTGCACTCCAGCCTGGAGACAAAGTAAGACTCCTTCTCAAAAAGCAAACAAACAAACAAACAAAATAGAAACAGAAACCAGAATTGGGACCAGGCACAGTGGCTTATGCCTGTAATCCCAGCACTTTGGGAGTCTGAGATGGAGGATCGCTTGAGGCCAGGAGTTCAAGACCAACTTGGCCAACATAGCAAGACTCCATCTCTTTTTTTTTTTTTTTTTTTTGAGACGGAGTCTTGCTTTGTAGCCCAGGCTGGAGTGCAATGGCATGATCTCCACTCACTGCAACTTCCACCTCCTGGGTTCAAGTGATTCTCCTGCTTCAGCCTCCTGAGTAGCTAGGATTACAGGCATGCACCAGCACTCCCGGCTAATTTTTTGTATTTTTAGTAGAGACTGGGTTTCACCATGTTAGCCAGGCTGGTCTCAAACTCCTGACCTCGTGATCTGCCCACCTTGGCTTCCCAAAGTTCTGGGATTACAGACGTGAGCCACCATGCCCAGCCTGACTCAATCTCTATTTTTAAAAAATAAAATAAGTAGAAACCAGTATTGGGCATCATTGACCTCAGGCCCTCTCAGGGCACAGAAGTAGGGAATATAAGGATGTATGTATATACATTATACACATACACACAATCATACGTGCATTTACACTTATATTTCTCTACATATGTAATAAAATATAGATCTTATTAGTTTGTTTATTGAAAACCATGACTTCATACCAATACTTCTCATTCCAACCCAACACAGATTTCATTCGAGTTTTCTGTCTATAGTTTATTTTTTGAGATGGGCTGTTGCTCAGTTACCCAGGCTGTAGTGCAGCCTCAATCTCCTGGGCTCAAGTGATCCTCACACCTCAGCCTCTTTCCTTGAGATGGCATACAGGTGCATGCCACCACACCTGGCTAACTTTTTTTCGTTTCTGTAGAGATGGGATCTCACTATGTTGACCAGGCTGGTCTGAAACTCCTGGTCTCAAACAGTCCTTCCACCTCAGCCTCTTAATGTGGTGGGATTATAGGAATGATTTGTTAACTCTCTTCTCCAAGAGCGAGAAACTTTGCTCCCATTATCCTTAATATTATATATTTACATACACATCCTTGGAGATACCATTCTCTCCCCACCGGGACTCCAACATCCCGTGGCAGACTGCCTCTCTGCTGGGGCACCCCTCACTGCACTTGGGCTCTGACACCCTGGCCTGGACTTGCCCCTGAATGTATGCTTTCTGATCCTGGTCAGGTTCTGGCCACCACAGCTCACCTCCACCCTACTCATAGCTGCCTATCTTGCTTGACCCCGCCCCTGATGACTTTTGTACTTGAGTTTTCAAGGAAGGAAAAGAGGAACTGTAACTTCTCTCTCATTACTTTTAAGCACTTCCATTTCACTTATACTTGGTCATTCAGAAATTAATAGTTATTTCGACTATGCATTGTTCTTAAATTGTGTGATGCCTTTAAAGAGCGCCTCTTCAGTGAGATTGGGCCTATGCTGGGAGTACAGGTCCTTTTTCCTGTCCACCACACTTCTCTGTTTACCCAGAGTTGGGAAGGCTGCAAACCCTCCCCCTGCCTCCCTCCTAGAAGGTCTCTGGCTGAAAGCTCTGTCCTGCCAGGAGGAAACCGACTCAGCCTCCAGTTCTGGCCTGGCCTGATAGTCTGCCCAGTGGCCAGGCCAGCTCTATCAGTTCTGTGCACAGGGATGCCCTGTAGGGAGGGGGAGGGAGGAGGAGGAGAAGGAGTTGTGTGCAGGGCCCCAGGCCTTTGCTGTGCCTCACTTCCCACACCTCGGAAGAATAAAGTACTCAGCCCAGAAGAAAGATTCAGGCTTTCAGACTGGTTTGTTAGAGAAACGACATTCAAAGGTTACTCATGAGGCACTTAACAACCTGTAAAGGAAACTGGATGACTAACAGAAATTACAGGATGGCTCCACCCTCTCACTGAAATGGCATATTCATTTGAATGCTTGGGTAATTTCACAACAGGCAGTGCTGGCAGGGAGCAGCTTTTCCTCACTGAAGATGGAAATAAGAGTCATTGCTAATTTCCTTCTCCTCTCCTTCATTACCTGCCCAGCTCTCTGCTGCCACCAGCCCCCTACCACGGCTTTTCTTGTCTAAGGCTTCATACCTTAATAAATCAATTTACTCAGCTTTGTTCTGGGCTAGGTGAAAAAGAAAAAAAAATTAATGTATTCACACAAGTGGGACAATTGCAGACAAACTGAGTAAGAAAAAATAAATTCAATTATGCAGTATTTGAGGCTTGAATTCCAGTAAATCAACCAAACTTCCTCCTCCCTTCAGGTAAAAGCATTTGTGTTGACACAGCGCCGCCTGATGGCAACTGGAATCTTAGCAGGAAATATTCACCTTACATTCCAACCTTACGCTGTTCATTTCACGCTTTTTTTTTTTTTTTTTGAGACGGAGTTTCCCTCTGTCTCCCAGGCTGGAGTGCAGTGGCCCGATCTCGGCTCGCTGCAACCACTGCCTCCCAGATTCAAGCGATTCTCCTGCCTCAGCCTCCTGAGTATCTGGGATTACAGGCGCGTGCCGCCACGCCCGGCTAATTTTTTGTATTTTTAGTAGAGACGGAGTTTCACCGTGTTAGCCAGGGTGGTCTCGATTTCCTGACCTCGTGATCCGCCCGCCTCAGCCTCCCAAAGTGCTGAGATTACAAGCATGAGCCATCGCGCCCAGCCATCATTTCACACTTTTTATTTTTAAATTTCAGTTCCCTTTCAAGCTCTAGACTCTTTCATTCAGAATCCATTCTCTGTGTGCTTATGGTAGATGCTAAAGGTCTAAGAAAATATAGCCACTTCATGTCTAGTGTGGTAGTTCTTAAACTTGACCTTGCTCAGGTTGGAGTGCAGTGGTGCAATCTTGGTTCACTGCAGCCTTGACCTCGTGGGCTCAGGTAATCCTCCTGCCTCAGCCTCCCAGGTAGCTGGGACCACAGGCGGGAGCCACCACACCTAATTTTTGTTTTGTAGAGACAGGGTTTCGTCATGTTGCTCTTATTGATGTTGAACCATTGGGCTCAACAATCTGCCCATATTAGCCTCCCAAAGTGCTGGGATTGCAGGCATGAGCCATTGCCCTGACTGAGAAAGTTTTAAAATGCAGACTCCTAGGCTCTGCCCTGCAAAGATTTGGAGTTGGTGGGTCTGGGGTATGTCCCAGGAGCTTGTGTTTAAACTCCCCAAGTGATTCTGAAACAAGGAGTTCACAAATCACATGTTGAAAGGAACTAAAGATGGAGAAGTAGACTGGAATTTGCAGTCTGGAATTGTTATTGCAATGTAATTTGGCAAATGCCACAAAGTACGAACAGGGTCCGCTAGGGACACAGAGAAGGGATGCCTAATCAGATTAAGGAAAAGAATAGAGCAAGCTTCCCAGAAGGCGAGACTCTAGATGAATAAAAGTTGGTGAGATGAAGAAGGGGAGCAGGAGAATCAGACATAGGGCATAAACTATGGAAGGTAAGAGAGCATGAAACTCCATGGGCCCTGTGAGCAGTGCAGGAGGCTGGAAGGAAGGAGAATGTGGCAGAGTGTCAGAAAATGAAGGGCCTGGGGCTGGGGACAGTGGCTCACATCTGTTATCCCAACACTTTGGGAGGCCAACGCAGGAGGATTACCTTGAGGTCAGGAGTTTCGAGACCAGCCTGTCCCATATGGTGAAATCCTGTCTCTACTAGAAATACAAAAATTAACCAGGTGTGGTGGTGGGCACCTGTAATCCCAGCTACTCAGGAGGCTGAGGCAGGAGAATTGCTTGAATCCGGGAGGCGGAGGTTGCAGTGAGCCAAGATTGCACCACTGTGCTCCAGCCTGGGAGACAGAGCAAGACTCCGTCTCAACAAAAAAAAAAAAAAAAAAAAAAAAAGGGAAAACAAAAGGCCTGGAATGCCAGGCTATCTTTCTCCCCACAGATCTAGGGAATACAGAAACTTTTAAGCAGGCGAATGACTTGAGCAGATCTGCATTTTAGGAAGATCTCTCTTGGCAGCACTGCTGAGGGTGCAGGACATCCGGCTTGGGTGATCAGATGTCATTTTCTAAGGGAAGGACAGGGTTGGAGGCAGGGGGTCAAGGAAAAGTAAAAGAGACACAAAAGGGAGGCTGGGCACGGTGGCTTACCCCTAATCCCAGCTACTTGGGAGGCTGAGGCAGGAGAATCGCTTGAACCTGGGAGGTGGAGGTTGCAGGGAGCTGAGATCGCACCACTGCACTCCAGCCTGGGTGACACGGCGAGACCCTGTCTCAAAAAAAGAAAAAAACAAGAGAAACAAAGGGAAAGAGGAGGCCAGGCATAGTGGCTCATGTCACAGGAGGAAGAAGTTCAATAGAGGAGACTGTAGTTAGTAACAATGTATTGTATACTAGAACATTGCTAAGAGTGGATTTTAAGTGTTCTCACCACACAAAAAAGAAATGTGAGGTAATGTATATGTTAATTAGATTGATTTAGCCATTCCACAATGTAGATGTATATCAAATATCATGTGGGACACCATAAATATATACAATTTTTATTTGTCAATTAAAAAATTTTGAAAAGGCAATCATTTTATAGTTTTCCCAGCTTGTAGCCACGAGGGCTTACATGGGTGTCTTTACATCCACAAGAAGAGAGGCACTGAGCAGGCAAAAGGACAGGTGCCCAACCCACAGCTTCTGCTTATTCCCTTCCTTCCCCTTTACCAAGCTGAACTTACAGCCTGACCACAGAATGACCCAACAAAGCTAAATTTAATTGCGTTTGGAACCTAGGAGCAGACTCAGTTTGATCTCCAAACCTCCCGAGAGCAGCAGCGTACCCAAGGCCATCTATCGTATGGAGTGGATAAGGGAGTGTGTCTTCTTTCATTTTGTCAGGGAGTTCTGGGGTCTGTGTTCATTTCCCAGTTGTCCTTGACAACCCTGTTTTATGCTAGACAGCAGAGTGGGAAAAGCACTGGTCAGGAACCAAACGAATTACCAAATTGTCTGACACTGTCGCTTAAGCTGGCTGTCTCTCAGTTTTCTATCTGTAGAACAGGGATAACAGGGCCTACCCCTAATCATTGCTTGGTTGGTCCAAGGATGAAATGAGATAGTGCTCTCAAAACTGTAAAATGTGTCGGGCGCAGTGGCTCAAGCCTGTAATCTCAGCACTTTGGGAGGCGGTGGCGAGTGGATCACCTGAGGTCAGTTCAAGACCAGCCTGGCCAACATGTTGAAACCCCGTTCCTACTAAAAACGCAAAAATTAGCCGAGTGTGGTGGCAGGCACCTGTAATCCCATCTCCTTGGGAGGCTAAGGCAGTGAGCCCAGATCGTGCCACTGCACTCCAGCCTGGGTGACAGAGTGAGACTCCGTATCAAAAAAAAAAAAAAAAAACCAAACAAAACACTGCAGAAAGATTTTAAGATAGGTACAACTAAGAGCTGTATTACCGGATTTAGGTTGGGAAAAATAATACAGGAATGGCGCCCCCT
The DNA here is from genome assembly GCF_003255815.1 of Theropithecus gelada. Taxonomy (NCBI): domain Eukaryota; kingdom Metazoa; phylum Chordata; class Mammalia; order Primates; family Cercopithecidae; genus Theropithecus; species Theropithecus gelada. Next base: position 77,083,446 of record NC_037683.1, read on the forward strand.
TCTGTGCAACTCAGGAACTGCAACACACGCTGGAGGTAGCCTTCATCCAGGGTGGGGTCCGAGACTCAGTGGGGACCTCAGTGGGGTCCGAACTCCTATTTCAGGTCCCCTCCCTGTCCGTCGTTTTATGACTTTCCTCCTGGTTCTATTTGTGCCACCCTCCCCTCAATTTGATCTCCAACTGGGCCTGGCATCTTCACAGCAACTTAGAATTCTCAACCACGACCTTCTATCCCCACTTCGGGGCTCCATTAGTCACAGTGGGTCTTTCCTGCAGGAGACTCCAGCTGAGATATTTAGGACAGGTGCATTTTTTTTTTTTTTTTTTTTTTTTTTTTTTTTTTTT
>NC_037683.1:77083837-77143615 GCF_003255815.1 Theropithecus gelada
CAACATAGCCAAACCCTTTCTCTAAAAAAATTTAAATTAAGTGCTAAAAGGCTGCTTTTTTTTTTTTTTTTTTTTTTTTTTTTTTGAGTTTCACTCTTGTTGCCCAGGCTGGAGTGCAATGGCGTGATCTTGGCTCACTACAACCTCCACCTCCTGAGTTCAAGTGATTCTCCTTCCTCAGCCTCCCGAGTAGCTGGGATTACAGGTGTCTGCCACCATGGCCAGCTAATTTTTGTATTTTTAGTAGAGATGGGGTTTTACCATGTTGGCCAGGCTGGTCTCGAACTCCTGACCTCAGGTGATCCACCTGCCTCGGCCTCCCAAAGTGCTGGGATTACAGGCGTGAGCCACTGCATCCAGCCTAGCTTCTAACAGAGTCACTTTTCTTTCTTTCTCTCTCTCTCTCTTTCTCTCTCTCTCTCTCTTTCTTCTTGCCAATTAATGCTTGTGTCGACCTGAAAGGAAGAAGCTGAGGCAAAATTATTATAGCGAGTTTATTGGGGTCAAGGTTGAGAACTGCAGCCTGGGACACACTTTCAAGTTGCCTTGGGGAGTGCACCCAAGAAAAAAAAAGAGAGCCTCAAATTTTTAAAGAATATAAGACGAATCAGGAGAGGGGGCGCTTACAAAGTTGATCATTAGTAATTCTCATTGGTTTACAGAAATAACAGTGGTTTGTGATTGGCTAGACTTTGTTGAACTGTAGGGTGTATGGCATTTTATGGCTAATTGGCATCAGTTAGTTTAGAGTCTGCATAGCAAGAGACTTCAAGAGATCATTATTTAGCTCGAGAAGGAGTGAGATGCGACTACAGTTACATCCCAATGCCTCTCTGGGCCTGATAATGTAAAGGGGTTCAGATTTCTCTGATAAAAAATGTATCTTTTTTCAGTGGCTCTCGCCTGTAATCCCAATGCTTTGGGAGCCCAAGGCAGGCAGACTGTTTGAACTCAGGAGTTCGAGACCAGCCTGGGCAACACGTCAAGACCCCACTGCTACAAAATTAGAAATTAACTGGGTGTGGCATCATGCACCTGTGGTCCCAGGTACTGGAGAGACTGAGGTGAGACAATCAATCACTTGAGCCCAGGGGGTTGAGGCTGCAGTGAGCCGTGTTTGCACTGACGTGGGTGACAGAGCAAGACTGTCTCAAAACAAACAAACAAACAAAACCTTTTCTTTTCCCTCCACACTTGATAAGAGTGGTTTTTCACCTGCTTATCCACAGATTCCGTGACATTCTCAGGAAAAGTGAATTACAAGCCCGAAGCAAAACTGCAGAGAGGGCAGGGTTTGTCTGGAGGCTCCTTCCCCCATTTTCTATACAGGAGTTTTCTTTGAGAGCATCATGAGCCGAGAGCCAAAGTATTCCGGATTCCTTTACAATCCCATCCAAATCCCAACCTCCCTGTGCCCAAAGCATAGTGACTCTGCTGTCTGCTATGACTAATTTGATTAATTAACTTTTAAAAAGTTATTGCTAGGTGATAATATCTTAATGTGCTAACGTATTTGTCTTTTAATAGCAGTCTTTAAAACCTGGAGCCGAAGATGGGGGAGAGAGGTAAAGAGAAGGATAACTTCAATGTCAAATTACGCAATTTGCCTGAAGAGATTATTTGTAGACAGGCCCTCTACTTACATAATGATAGGGCATGCCAGCAACAGGAACCTCACTGCCCCTCTGCGACAGGCATGATCTTCATTGTGCTGTTGAGAAAAGCGTGGATCAGAAAGGTCAAGTGCTTGCCTAGGTCCGTAGAGCTAATTAGTGATGAAACCAGGATGAGGACTCAGCTACCTTAGGCTAATTTGCACTTCATTTCTTTGCCACCTTATTCTGCTGTGAGAGAATATTTAATGAGGTGGAAGTTGCAAATATTGACTGAAAAGAGATACTCATATTTTTAAAAATTGTCTGCAGATTTACATTATCCTTTGCTTTTTTTTTTTAATAACACTTGTTACTAGATTGAAAAGAAGGTGGGAAGAAAGGAGAGAAGACAAGATAAGCAGAGCAAAAAAAAGAGAGGGAGCAACCAATATGTACCTAGCATTTTACACATGCTAAATAAAAAACATAAGAGGTCATTGTTTTAGACTGTTTCTGCACTAGGCCCCAGCAGACCAGATTAAAAACCAAATGCTGAAGTTCCACATCCATGTCACCAAACCCAAACTAAGTTGTTATCTGACTTTCCTAGAAATCCGAAGAGATAACAGCTGATTTTCCAAATAGGCCAGTCTTCAATTGGCAGGATAATGAAGTGCCTTCTGCTTTAATTCCTACCTAAAAGAAGTAGCCTGCAGTAACCTGATGTTAACTAATCAGTTCTTTTTCTATTGTTCTATCTCCACCCCACAGCAAAGCAGCTTTGCAATGCCTGGTACACACCATTCTTTGCCTCTGCTTTCTTCACCTTACCCTGTCTGTAAGCCAGCCCCTTCTCAGCTCCTGGGAACACTTATTCTATTTGATAGAAAGAAGTGTTGTCCAACTCTAGAATCACAAATAAAACCAGCTGCGATCTTTAAATTTGCTGTAATTTTGTCCTTTGACACGTATATAATCTTACTTAAATCTTGCAACAACCCCATAGAGTAGGTATTATCATTCCCCTGTTTCATAAAGATAGGCTGGTGAAGTTAAAATAGGTTAATTATTTTGCTCAAGGTCACTCAGCCTGTGAAAGCCAAACTCAGCTGTGTGTAACTGCAGATCCTGTGATCCAGGAAATCCTTGAATTTCAAGGAGGATGATTACCCTCATGGGAGTAAATGATTACCTTTGTAAACTAAAAATAAAATCCTAAGCTCCTCAACTGATGGATTGGACCCTTTCTTGGCCAAGAGAAATCTGAAAAACTGAGTCCCTGGCCATGACAGGATGGGAGGTCAGGCATGCCTCATTATACTCCCTTGCTTTTGCAGTTTAGACAAAACAAATGCTCAGCATTTGTGTTAAAATAGAGATCATGAGACTTAACAAGAGGGACTCTGTGAGAATAAGATACCAAATTATAAACAAGACCTGAGGCTATGCCCGACGTTAAGTCACAAACCCCTGCAGGTCACTCTGACCTAGACTTTCTTATCTTGACTTAAATGTTCCTTTCTGTGGACTTCAAATTTTTAGACAAACCTTTACTCCTTCAACCAATTCCGATTTTTCTTTTTCTTTTTCTTTCTTTTTTCTTTTTTTTGAGACAGGGGTCATTTCATTACCTAGACTAGAGTGCAGTGGTGTGATCACTGCAGCCTTGACCTCCTAGGCTCAAGTGATCCTCCCATTTCAGCCTCCCGAGTAGCTGGGACTACAGGCACATGTCACCACACTAATCTAATTTTTTAATTTTTTGTAGAGATGGAGTCTCACTAGATTGCCCAGGCTGGTCTTGAACTCCTGGGCTCAAGCCATCCTCCTGCTTTGGCCTCCCAAAGTGCTGGGATTATAGGCATGAGCCACTGTGCCCAGCCCAATTGCAAATTAAAGAATATCTGAGTCCGCCTATGACCTGTAAGCTCCTGCTTCGAGATATCTCACCTTTTCCGGCCAAACCAATATGTCTCTTCCATGTATTGGTTTGTCTTTGCCTGTAACCCCTGTCTCCTTGAAATGTCTAAAACCAAACTATAACTGACTACCTTGGGCTCACTTCCTCAGGACTGCTTTGAGACTGTATTTCTAGGGGCCATGGTCACACATATTGGCTCAGATTAAACCTCTTTAAAATCTTTTACCGCTTGTTTTTTTCTGTTAACACATTATACCTGGGATCTGGGATAGAAATGCCCTGGATGGACCACAGCCTCGGAATTAAAGGGATGTTATTAGGATAAAGTGATGTCTCATTTCTGGAGGGAAGTCAGTGCTACGGTGGGGGATGTTTTATATCAGAGGACAAGCAATGCCTCAGGCTAAGAGAAACTAACCAAGGAAGTATGCTGTATGGCCAATGTTACGGTATTTGACATGTCAGGAATGCCAAAAATAGATATGTGAGATTTGTAGAAAATTCCAAGAGAAAAAACTTCAGAACATGAGTTACCTCCATTCCAAAGGAAGCCACTACCTGTACTTAGATTTCTATGAGCTAATCAGAGAGCAGTCACAATTTATAAAAATAGAACCAGTCATTACACAACCAGGTTCATTTGTTTTATTTTGTCTTTGACTTTCAGGAGTTGCTTTTTAAAATGTTTTAGAAAATGGGCCGGAAGAGGTGGCTCATACCTGTAATCCCAGCACTTTGGGAAGCCAAAGGGGGTGGATTGCTTGACCTCAGGAGTTTGGGACTAGCCTGGGCAACATAGTGAGACTCCTTCTCTACAAAATATACAAAAATTAGCCAGGCATGGTGGTGCGTGCCTATAATCCCAGCTACTCAGGAGGCTGAGGTGGGAGGATCACTTGAGCCCAGGAAGTGGAGGCTGTAGTGAGCCAGGATTGCACTACTGTACTCCAGCCTGGGTGACAGAATGAGACCCTTTCTCAAAAAAAAAAAAAAAGAAAAAAGAAAAAAAAAAAGAAAGAAAAAGAAAGGAATGGAGGGAGGGAGGAAGGGAAAGAAAGAGAAAGAGAAAAAGAAAAAGAGAAAGAGATGAAAGCAGGCAAGGAAGAGAGAGAGAGGAAGGAAGGAAGGAAGGAAGGAAGGAAGGGAGGGAGGGAGGGAAGGGAAGGAGGGAGGAAACCTTGTTGCGCAATTAACAAAGTGAAATCTTCAGAGACACATGGCCTCCATCCCTGTGCCTCAGCTCTATTCCCTTCTCCTCCTAGAGGTAATCAGGGTTTTTGTTTGTTTGTTTGTTTTTGGTTTTTTGAGATGGAGTTTTGCTCTTGTTGCCCAGGTTGGAATGCAATGGTGCGATCTCAGTTCACTGCTACCTCTACTTCCTGGGTTCAGGCGATTCTCCTGCCTTAGCCTCCTGAGTAGCTGGGATTACAGGCATGCACCACCATGCCTGGCTACTTTTGTATTTTTAGTAGAGATGGGGTTTCTCCATGTTGGTCAAGCTGGTCTCAAACTCTCAATCTCAGGTGATCCGCCTGCCTCAGCCTCCCAAAGTGCTGGGATTACAGGCGTGAGCCACTGTGCCCGGCCTGGTAATCAGGGTTTTTTGCTGTTCATTTTCATTTTATTTTTCTATTTCTCTGCCTCCTGGGCTCAAACCATCCTCCCACTTCGCCCTCCTGAGTAGCTGGGACTACAGATGAACACCATCATGCCCGGCTAATTTTTGTATTTTTGGTAGAGACGGGATTTCACCATGCTGCCCAGGCTGGTCTCCAACTCGTGAGCTCAGGTGATCCACCCACCTCAGCCTCCCAGAATGCTGGAATTATAGGTATGAGCCACGTTGCCTAGCTTGTTCTTCTGTTTTAAAAAATGTGAATATAAGGATATATTCATATCCTCTTCTCTCTTTAGTTAAATGGTAGGATATTACCTTCATTTTTTGCCACCCTACTTTTTTCAGTGGCTATCATGCCACAGAGATACTTCTTATGGGTTCTACAAATGCATAATATTTTACTATGTTAGTAAATCTTAGTTTATTCAATCATTCTGTGCTGAATGAACTTTGGGGATGTTTCTGGTCTTACTATTAAAAGTAGTGCTTACTGAATAACTTTCTGTATATGTCTTTTTGTATTTTTGAGATAGATGGATCAATTGACAAATGGTATATAAAATTTTGCTAGATATTGCCAAATTTCCCTTGAGAAAGAAAAGTAGCTCAGAGCAGTCTGAAGAATGTGAGGTATGCAAAATTTATTAGGCCAGGAGGCGGAGGTTGCAGTGAGCCGAGATCGCGCCATTGCACCAGGCTGGGCATGGTGGCTCATGCCTGTAATCTCAGCACTTTGGGAGGCCAAGGCACGTGGATCACCTGAGGTCAGGAGTTCAAGACTAGCCTGGCCAACATGGTGAAACCTCTGTCTTCACTAAAAATACAAAAATTAGCCGGGTGTGGTGGCAGGTGCCTGTATCCCAGCTACTCTGGAGGCTGAGGTAGGAGAATCACTTGAACCCGGGCGGCGGAGGTTACAGTGAGCCAAGATCGCACCTGTGCACTCCAGCCTGGGTGACACAGTGAGACTCTGTCTTGAAAAGAAAAAAAAAAAAAAAGAATGAGTCTTCAATCACAGGCCTGCCCCCTTCCCAGGTGTCATCCTCTCCCTCACCAGGGCAGCTGCTTAAAGGCAATTTCTTTTTCTCTTTCTTTCTTTCTCTCTTTCTTTTCTTTCTCTTTCTCTCTCTTTTCTTTTCTTTTCTTTTCTTTTCTTTTTCTTTCTTTCTTTCTTTCTTTCTTTCTTTCTTTCTTTCTTTCTTTCTTTCTCTTTCTCTCTCTTTCTTTTTTTCTCTTTCTTTTTTTTTTAGATACGGAGTCTTGCTCTGTCACCCAGACTGGAGTGCAGTGACACTATCTCAGCTCACTGTAACCTTTGCCTTCTGGGTTTAAGCAATTCTTGTGCCTCAGACTCTCAAGTAGCTGGAATTACAGGTGCACACCACCACACCTGGTTAATTTTTGTATTTTTTAGTAGAGATGGGGTTTCACCTTGTTGGCCGGGCTAGTCTCAAACTCCTGCCTTCAAGTGATCCATCTGCCTCAGCCTCCCCAAGTACTGGGATTACAGGCACGAGCCACTGCACCCGGCCTGCTTAAAGGCATTTAGTTTTTTCTTTTCTTCCTTGTAGTTTCCAGACTAGCTGATAAATTACCTAAAATTCTATCATAAATTGCACTATGTGACCCTCACCCATTATATTCATGTTCTTGGCATTAGTGATATAAAAAACAATGTATAGCCAACCAATAGTTCATGTTCAATTTAGGAACCACCCCGTTTTTGCCTTTGGAAACCCACTTGTAACTTCTGCTAATTGGAGCATATATTTCAGGGCAACTTGAACATGTATTTCCCAGATTAAAGTACTCGAATTTGGCCCAAATAAACTTTTGATTTATACTAATTTTACCTCAGTTTCATTCTTAAGGCTGACACCCTCCTTATAGATGGTACCATTTTTTGCATTCCCACCAGCAAAATATGAGTGCCTCCTTCCTCACCGCCTTATAAACACATTATATTGTCGACCTTTGAGATTTTTCCCAATCTGATACTTGAAAAATGGTATCTCATTTTAGTTTTAATTTGCATTTATTTTACGGGTAGTAAGATTTGACATCTTTTCATATATTTAAAGGTCCTTTATTTTCATTTTGTGTGTATGTGTGTGAACTGCGAAGTGTTTGGATCTCTTGTCTATCTTCCATAGGATGGGTTTCCTTCCCTTCTCCATCTTTAGAAGCCCATCATATATTAGGAATATTTGCAGCAGTGTGCTGAAGCTGGCTAGTGCCAGCTTGCAAGTGCTGACTGTTAAATTTTTAGGAATTTTGCAGTCCCGCTGATGTAGCATTAGTGCAGCTGATGTTACATTGGCAAGTTATCATTGGCTATGGTGGGAGTATTTACTCCATGGAAATTGGCAAATGCGATAACACCCTCCTGACCCCCACCCCTGGGAAGAACACATCACTGGACGTTCACCCATTGCCTATGACATACATTGGAAATCATATCCCGGTTTGTCATTTATCTTTTCATTTTGCTTATGATGTCTTTTGCTATGTGAAAATGTTGTTTTGTATACTTCAAATTTTGGTCTTTTCCTTTATTGCATCTGGATATTGAATTCAGAGTTAGAAAAGTTGGCCGGGCGCGGTGGCTCAAGCCTGTAATCCCAGCACTTTGGGAGGCCGAGACGGGTGGATCACGAAGTCAGGAGATCGAGACCATCCTGGCTAACCAGGTGAAACCCCGTCTCTACTAAAAAATACAAAAAAACTAGCCGGGCGAGGTGGCGGGCGCGTGTAGTCCCAGCTACTCAGGAGGCTGAGGCAGGAGAATGGCGTAAACCCGGGAGGCGGAGCTTGCAGTGAGCTGAGATCCGGCCACTGCACTCCAGCCTGGGGAACATTTTGGAAACCCCTCACTAATTCCAATGGATCAAATATCTAGAGTTAGAAAAGTTTTCCCAATTTCTTGATTATAGAAAAATTTCATCATATTTTCTTCTAGCATTTATATAGCTTTACTTCTTTCAAAAAATTAGATATTTGATCCATTGGAATTTATCTTACAGTGGAAAAACAGATATGGTGGTGCTCCGGTTTGAACATGCCCTTCTAATTTCATGTGTTGGAAATGTAACTCCCAAATTTATAGATTGGTGGCATTTGCATGTGGGGCTTTTGGGAGGTAATTAGGATTAGATAAAGTAATCAGGGTAGGGCCTCCATAATGGGACTGGTGGCTTTATAAGAAGAAGAGAGACCTGAGAGGTTGACATGCTCTTCCTCTCTTGCCATGTGATGCCCTCTGTCATATTATGATGTAGTAGGAAGGCCCTTACCAGATGCTGGCACCCTGCTCTTAGACTTCCCAGCCCCCAGAATCATGAGCTAAATAAACTTATTTTCTTTATAAATTACCCAGTCTGAGGTATTCTGTTATAGCAACAGAAAACAGACTAAGATTGTATCTTCTTCCACTGGCTACCCATTTATCTAGGACTATTTATTAAGAAGGTCTTTCTCTCTGTTGATTTGAGATGGCATCTTTACCACTTATTAGACTTCCAGATGCCATTAAGTTTATTTTTCGGTTTTCTTATTTTTAAAAAATTTTTGGCTTTTCTATTCTGTTTTATTCATGTGCTGCCATGGGTTTGAACATTTATCCCCATCAAAATTTATGTTGAAATTTATGCCATTGAGACAGTGTTGGGAGGTGGGATCTTTGGGAAGTATTTGGGCCATGGGGCTCCACCCTCCTGAGTGGGTTTAGTGCCTTAATGAAGGGGCTTTCGGGCATGGTCTCTTTCTCTCTCGCTCCCACCAGATGCTAGCACTTGGATCTTGGACTTCTCGGCCTCCAGAACTGTGAGCCAATATGTTTCTTTTTCATTATAAAGTATCCAGTCTCAATATTTTGTTATAGCAGCACAGAATAGACTAAGATATGTGTCAATATTATCTTCTTATTGTACAGGCTTCCTCATTGTCCGTCTTTCTTAGGGCTTTCTCAGATATTCTTATTTATCCTTCCAAGTGAACGTCCTAATACAATTGTCTTAGTTCTAAGGCTCCCTCTTCTGTTTCTTTTACAAAGTGTTAACAGATATGACATTGTAGTATCTGAGTTCGACCTTCTCTGTTCTGTTCCTTGACTTTTGTCTAGACCTTATCTTTTTTCTCTAACACCCTTGTCTGGATAATTTGAATTCTACTCCCAGAAGTTTCTCCTCAGAGAAACCATTTCCTGTATGCATCCAGTACATTTTGAAATCACTAATTTAGCTGCTGAATAGTTATGGAATTTGCGGCAAAATTATCCTCATTTTTTAAATCTATAAATTGTAAGTGAAATGTAATTTATTTCATAAGGGGTTTTTTGACAACTAGAAGTAATTTTCTTTTTTTTTTTTTGAGGTGGAGTCTCGTTCTGTCACCCAGGTTGGAGTACAGTGGCACGATCTCGGCTCACTGCAACCTCCGTCTGCTGGGTTCAAGTGATTCTCCTGCCTCAGCCTCCCAAGTAGCTGGGACTACAGGCAGGCGCCACCATGCCTGGCTAATTTTTTGTATTTTTAGTGGAGACGGAGTTTCACCATACTGGCCAGGCTGGTCTCAAACTCCTGACCTCGTGATCTGCCCGCCTCGGCCTCCCAAAGTACTGGGGTTACAGGCATGAGCCACTGTGCCCAGCCTAGAAGTAATTTTCAATCAGTTCTTAGTCCTACCTATCAGCAGAATTTGACTCCTTTAATCATATTCTTCTTGAAACACTTTCTTCAATTGACTTCCATGACATCATACTCACCCAATTTTCTTCTTAATTGGCCTCTCCCTCTCTTTCAAGCTTTTTCAATGTTTCTTCCATATCTTCCAACCTCAAAATGTTGGAGAACCTCAGAACTCAGATTTCAGACTTCTCCTCTCTATCTAAAGTTGCTCCCTAGTGAGCTTGTACCATCTCATAAATTTAAACATATTGACAACTCTCAAATTTATATCTCCAGCCTGGACCTCTACCCTGTGATCAAAATTTATACATCTGCCTGCTTCCTTATTTTCTCTGCCTGGATGTCCAGCAGGCATCTTGAAGTTGACTTATTCCAAAACAACTCTAATATTTTCACCCAAACCTGTCTTTCTTACAGTCTTCCCAATCTCAGCTAATGACAGTTCTATTCTCCCAGTAGCTCAGGATAAATCTCTTTTTTTCCTTCACTTTAATCCATCGAATCCACCAGGGACTCCTGTATGGTCTACATTTAAAATATATGCAAGAAGAGGGCATCTGCAGAGGAGAGCTGCCCGGCACAAGTACCAGAGTCTGACTGGAGTGAGGAAGATGTCTCCACATAGAGGACACTACAGTGTGGCTCAGGGTTTTGGAGTCTGCACAGGGTGAGTAGAATGCTCATAGCGATGAGCAGCCTGGTCTGTGATCAGAGCCCAGAAGGGGTGAGAAGGATGTCTGTGGAGGGGGTGGTCTGGTCCAGCAGAGTGTCAGAGCCCCAGCCAGATAAGAGTGTCCACATATCGGGCTGATGAGTGGTCGGCAGGGAATTCTGTAACCCAAGTAGGGTGAGGAGGACATCTGCATGGAGAAAGGGTAGGCTGTGGTGATGGAAGGTTGGGTATACACAGGGTGATTGATCATAAATATGGATACATGAAGGACATGAGAGTCTGTTAGAGACACTAACTCAAAATCCAGAAGCAATGTGTGACTGTGTGTTAGGTAGATAAGAATAAAAGAAGACTGAATGTAGCGGTTCACACCTGTAATCCCAATATTTGAGAAGCTGAGGTGGGAGGATCCCTCGAGCCCAGGTATTTGAGACCAACTCGGGCAACACAGCAAGACCCTGTCTCTACTAAAAATAATAAATAAATAAATAAATAAACAAACAAACAAATATTATTTGGGAGTGATGTCATGTGCCTGTAGTTCCAGCTACTTGGGAGGCTGAAGCAGGAGGATCACGTGAGCCCAGGAGGTAGAGGCTGCAGTGAGGTACGCTCACGCCACTGCTCTCCAGCCTGGGTGACAGAGTAAGACTCTGTCTCTAAAAAAAAAAAATAAAATAAAATAAAAATTGGTGGCTTCAATGTATGAAGAGAAGACCAGACTAGGATTGTAGTGAAGGATGGAAGGGAAAAAATGAAAATGAATCCTAGAATGTTAGATCAGAATTGAAGGTATCAGTGTAAACTCATGGCTTCAATAATACATAGATAAACATAGAAATAAATGTAGATGTAAACGTATGTGTAAATGAATACAAACATATTTACATATTCCTTAGCTCTGTCCTCTAAGAGGGCCTTAAAGCAGCAACACATTAATAGTAATGAGCACACTGAATGCACAGGCCTGAGTTTCTAAATTCCATATTCCACTAAAGGGAACCAGGGATTCTTGGAGAAATGGTTGATCTCAGCCATCTCAATGTGTTGCTGGGTCTAGAAGTACAAGATGAACCTGGACCTTCTTATGCTAGAAAGTAAAGAAGTGCACAAAGAGTAATGGGGACATGCCAAAAGGACACAGATGCTAGCTGACATGAAGGGGATTCCATTAGCCAAATCTTAAATGATTTGAACATCAAAATAAGTAATAATGACAAGGGCTTACAACCTGTTTAATAAAATAGGAAACCATATAAATAAATGTAAGATAGTGAGTAAATTAGAAGTTTGATGAAAGACGAGGTATTTACAAAGTCTGAACTTCAACTACCCTCTCACAGAATACTTTTTTTTTTTTTTTTTTTTTTAAAAGACAGGGTCTTACTCCGTTGCCCAGGCTGTAATGCAGTGGTACGATCACAGCTCACTGCAGCCTCAACCTCCTGGGCTCAAGCGATCTTCCCACCTCAGCACCCCGCTCAACCCACTCCCTGAGAGGCTAAGAATATAGGCTGGGCCACCATGCCCAGCTAATCTTTTTGAATTGTTACCCAGCTGGTCTTAAACTCCTGAGCTCAAGCAATCCTCCCTCCTCAGTCCCCCAAAGTGCTGGGATTACGGGCGTGAGCCACTGTGCCGGGCCTAGAATACTTGTTAATTACAAATGGAAAAAGAGTAACTTTACAGTGGAGAGATCCTGCAGACACCACCTTAACTAGGTGATCAAAGTTAGCATCATCAATAATACAACACATTAAAATCATATGCCATCTGACGGAACATAACAAAATCACAGCACTACTTCTGTAATTTTCTCTACCAAAGATGAATAAGCTGAATATAATCATGAGAAAACATCAGATAAAGAGACGGTGTTCTACAACATAACCTTCCTATAATCTTCAAGAGTGTGAAGGTCATTACGTCGGTATAGTATGGGAAGTTAAAAAAAAAAACAAAAACAATGAACAAAGAGTGTCAAGGTCATAAAAGTCAAGGAAAGACTAAGGAATTACTCCAGCTTGAAAGAGAACTGAAAGAGAATAAAGACATGGAAACTGAATGCAATGTGTGATTTTGAAAATCACACAACTAAAATTTACTGTATGATTTCATAACTTCTGTTATAAAGAACATTAGTGGAACATTTGGGGAAATTGAATAAGATCTGATTAAATGTTAGTCATGTGATTTTTTCTTATTTTAAAAGTTATATTGTGGTTATGCAAATATGTCATTGTAGGAAACATATATGAAAATATTCAAGAATGATGGGGCATCTCAAATGGCTCAGAAAAAAAGAATCTTTGTACTGTATTTGCAACTTTTCTATACGTTTGAGATTATTTCTAGAAAATGAATGTTTGTATTCAGAATCCAACTAATTCTCATCACCTATACCATGCAAGCCCAAGTCATCATCCTCTCTCACTTGCATTATTGAAACCACCACGATCACTTTATTTTCTCCCATGGCTTCTGTGGCTCAGGAACTTCGGAAGGACTCAGCTGGATAGTTTTGGCTTGAGGTATCTCATGCAAGTGCAGTCAGATGGCTAGAGTTGGGACACCCAGGGAATAAAGCACTGCTCTCTCCATGTCATCTCAGGAAGTCCCTAAGTGGTTTCTCCATGTGGGTTAATCTGGACTTCCTTACAGCCTCTTGGCCTCGGGGCAGTCAGATTCCCCATGTGGCAGCTGTAGGCTTCCAAAATGAGTGTCCTAGTGAACAAATCAGAAGCTGCTTTGTCTTTTATGACTTAGCCTTGGAAGTCACATAATAGCACTTCCACCATACTCAGTTGGTCAAAACAGTCACAGAAGTCTATTCGGTTAAAGGTGGAGGGGACAGGGACCTCACTTCTTGATTGGAGAAGTGTCAAAGATAAGCTTATGGACTGGGAGTGGGCGTCGTGGCTGTCTTCGGACAATACCATTTGCCACAGTGGTTTGTTAGGCCATGTAAGGTCTGGACCCTTACTACCTCCCTGAGCTTTCTTGTTGAATAACTTTCATTTCTTGCTCTCTCTGTTCCAGGCAAATGGCTTCTTTGGAAACTCCAGCACACTCCTCCCTCAGGGCCTTTGCGTTTGTTCTTTTCTCTCTAGAACATTCTTCCCCCAGATATTTATTTATTTTATTTTTTATTTTGGAGACAGAGTATTACTCTGTTGCCCAGGCTGGAGTGCAATGGTGCGATCTAGGCTCACTGCAACCTCCGTTTCTCGGGTTCAAGTGATTTTCCTGCCACAGCCTCTTGACTAGTTGGGATTACAGGTGTGCACCACCACGACCAGCTAATTTTTGTTTGTTTATTTATTTATTTTTGAGACAGAGTCTCACTCTGTCACCCAGGCTGGAGTGCAATGGCATGATCTTGGCTCACTGCAACCTCTGCCTCCCTGGTTCAAGTGTTCAAACAATTCTCGTGCCTCAGCCTCCCGAGTAGCTGGGACTACAGGCACACGCCATCCCGCCCAGCTAATTTTTGTATTTTTGGTAGAGTCGGGGGTTTAACCATGTTGGCCAGGCTGGTCTCAAACTCCTGACCTTAAGTGATCCACTCATCTTGGCTTCCCAAAGTGCTGGTATTACACGTGTGAGTCAACACATCTGGCCAGAATATTTATTATTCATTGAGACAGGGTCTTGCTCTGTTGCCCAGGCTGGAGTACAGTGATGTGATCACAGTTCACTATAGCCTCAACCTTCCAGGCTCAAGCAATCCTCCCACCTCAGCTTCCCAAATAGTTGGGGCCACAGGTGCACACCACCACACTGGCTAATGTTCTTCGTCTTCTTCTTTTTTTTTTTTTTTTGTAGAGAAGGGGTGTCATTATGTTGCCCAGGCTGGTCTCAAACTCCTGGACTCTAGTGATCCTCCTGTCTTAGCCTCCCAAAGTGCTGGGATTACAGGTGTGAGCCACCACGCCTGGCCTGGAGTGGATTTTTATAGTAGTGGATAACTGATGCACCTTCCTTGTCTTTGTCGCACTACAATCACTACAATCCCAGTAATTATTTCTCAAACATGAACCCTTCTATTCTTTTGTTCTCATCTAGGTAACACATAGTGTGAAGCAATATACAAACACATATACATACTTCTTGGAAACAAGCTGTATTAGTTCCCTAGACCTACAGTAACAAATTACCACAAACTAGGGGGCTTGAAACAATAGAAAGTTATTCTCTCACAGTTCTAGTGGCTACAATTCATAGTCAAGGTGAGGGCAGGGTTATTCTCCCCCAAGGATCCTAGGGGAGAATCAGCTTTGTGTCTTTCTCTTGGCTTCTAGTGTCCCCAGCAATCTTTGGTGTTCCTTGGCTTGCAGCTGTTTAAGCCCAATATCTGCTTCCATCATCACATGGCATTCTCCCCCTATGTTTTCAGGTCATATTGGATTAAGAGCTGACCATCTTCCACTATGACCTTGTCTTAACTATGTCTACAAAGACCCTATGTGCAAGTAAGGTCATGGTCTGAGGTACTGGAGGTTAGGACTTCAATATATCTCCTGGGGAAATACAATTCAACCCATGACACATGCCTATCATTTCCCCCTCAGTTGTACATTCTAGAGCCCTTAAACATTTCAGTCTTCAATGTGACAAAGGCTGGGCATGGTGGCTCATACCTGTAATCCCAGCACTTTGGGAGGCCAAAGCAGGAGGATCATTTGAGGTCAGGAGTTTGAGACCAGTCTGGCCAAATTGGCGAAACCTCTACTAAAAATACAAAAATTAGCTGGGCATGATGGTTCAGGCCTGTAGTCCCAGTTACTTGGGAGGCTGAAGCAGGACAATCCCTTGAATCCAGGAGGCAGAGGTTGCAGTGAGCCAAGACTGCGCCACTGCACCAGCCTGGGTGACAGAGAGAGACTCCAGCTCAAAAACAAACAAACAAAAGTGACAAAACAGTAATTCTTAGTATTTAATCAACAAAGACCTATTGAGTGCCTACTATGTGCAAAGCACTCATCTGGGCTTTATTTGCTTCAAACTAATCTGTATAAACACTTGATCATTAAATTAGAATTTGAATGAATTTGACCTCAGTGTTTTTCCGTTGGAACAAGGTAGGCAGTGAGGAACAGATCCATACAAATGCCTGCGAATGGTGAAATGACTACGCCAGGCACAGTTGCCAGGAGATTTCACAGACTGGCAGTTACTCATTTGTAATCAACAACCTTTCGCAAAGCTAAAGTTGATGGGTGTTTTGTGGGCCTGTTGATATGACCACGACACTCAGCTTTTCGCCCCTGCAATGAGAGGATGATTCCTCAGCTATTTTTGTTTGAACACTTTTTTTTCTAAACCAAATTTCCCCAGGATTTTCTTTCTGGTTTCTTTTGGAGCCAGAACCTCCTATGTTCCCAGCTTTGAGATTAGAAGTACTTTCTCCACACCTTCAGATTTTCTAGTATTGCATAAGTTGTACTTGTCCAGACTCGTTCATTCTTTAGTTAGTTGTTTTTCTCATCCTTTCATTTGTGTTGTTTACTTCATCCCTTCCTCTGCTTTCCATGGGTTATTTTGATGTCCTTTTCCCAATTACATTAATTCAATGTTTAATTTATTTATTTTCATTATTTCTTGCTTAGTAATGAGTATGTATGAGCTCGGCTGGGCACAGTGGGGTGGCTCAAGCCTGTAATCCCAGCACTTGGAGAGGTTAAGGCGGGCAGATCATTTGAGGTCAGGAGTTTGAGATCAGCCTGGCCAACATGATGAAACCCCATCTCTACTAAAAATACAAAAATTAGCTGGGTGTGGTGGCGGGTGCCTGTAATCCCAGCTACTTGGGAAGCTGAGGCATGAGAATCAGTTGAACCTGGGAAGTAGAGGTTGCAGTGAGCTGAGATCGCTTCACAGCACTCCAGCCTGGGCGACAAAACAAGACCCTGTCTCAAACAAACAACAAACAAAACAAGGAAGGGTGCAGTGGCTCACACCTGTAATCCCAGCACTTTGGAAGGCCAAGGCGGGTGGATCACCTCAGGTCAGGAGTTTCAGACCAGCCTGACTAACGTGAAGAAATCCCGTCTCTACTAAAAATATAAAATTAACCGGGTGCGGTGGCACGTGCCTGTAATCCCAGCTACTTGGGAGGTTGAGGCAGGAGAATCACTTGAACTCGGGAGGCGGAGGTTGCGGTGAGCCGATTGCACTCTAGCCTGGGCAACAAGAGCAAAACTCTGTCTCAAAGAAAAAAAAATGTAGAAGGTATGTATTTTCTTTCTTTTTTTTCCATATCAGAAAGTAAAGGCTAATGTCTTTTCTAAGTACCAGGCTGTCTATCTATTGAAATCCCCCATCCATTCACTCAGTCAAGATTCACTCACTGTCTCACCCTGATGTCATTTCTATCTTCTTTGAAATCAGTTCTGGACCTCTGAGGAGAATGGTAACTGTGTTTATTTTCATAGAGCCTTCTTTCTGCCTTCACATAGTGTCACAGCACAAAGCAATGATAATAAATGGACAATCATTATTGAACATTGACCCTGTAGCTGGCATTGCACTAAGTACTACATTAACTCCTCCATTCTAATCCTCTATGCCCAGTTTGCAGACAAAATGATACTCACTCGAATGTTTGTCCTCTGTTTCCATTCTTGAAACATGCCAAACCTCCAGTTTAGGGCCTTCCCCTAAAACTGGACATAGGAAGGGCCTATGTCTCTCTCTTCCACATTCTAATTAAGTACTCAGCACAAATGCCATCTCTTCAAAGCTTTTCCGACCGCCTATCTACAACAGCCTGCCTCCACAGTTTCACATACTCTTTTATGTTACTTATAAAAGAATCTCACTCAATGAAACTCGAATTTCCTCTCCTGTAAAATGAGGTAGGCCCTCTCGGCTCAAGGTCACTCCCTCTGGTTCTACACAGAGGAGTGGGAAGAGAGGGCCCTTGGCAGCAGAGGAAGAGGAGGAAGGAGGGAAGGGAAGAGGAGGAAGGAGGGAAGGGAAGAGGAGGAAGGAGGGAAGGGAAGAGGAGGAAGGAGGGAAGGGAAGAGGAGGAATGAGGGAAGGGTAGAGGAGGAAGGAGGGAGGGACAAAGGCGGGGGTGGGTGCAGAAGCGGGGGGTCTGGCGGTCCAAGGGAGTAGAGGGGAGGGGGGACTCGAGTGGGCGCCAGGTGGAGCGGGGACAAGGGTTGTCAAGGGAGCACGGAAGGGGGCGCGGTGTGTCCCGCAGGGACTGGGTAGGGCAGCGCCTGCTATGGACTAGGGGCCCAGACTACGAAAGGGTTGTTGGAGGGGTGGGTGCGGGTGGATTCCGAAACCAAGAGGCTCCGAAGGGCGACTAGAGGTGGCGGGGGCGGGGGGCGCGCAGGAGTTGCCAAGGTCGGACAGAGGGGAGCGCGGTCTATCTGGCTGGGACTCGGCCGGACAGGGCGCGGGGTTCGGGAGTCGCGGAGAGGCGCGGAGGTAGATCTGAGCTGAGTGGAGGGCGCGTGGGGGTTGGTGCAGAGGGGCGCCGAAGGGACTGGGCCCAGCGGCCGGTGGAGAGGGGCCGCGGAGAGGCGCAGGTGGCAGCTGGGCGGCAGAGCGAGCGCAGAGGCGGCGCGGCTTGCGCGGCTGGGCGGGGCCAGGCGCCGGGACTGGGTGCGCCGGGGTCGCCGAGAGGCGGGAGCAGCCGCGGGGTCGGTCGCTGTCTGGGCTGCCCCAGTGGCTGTCGGCTCACTTCCGGGAACGCCTGGGAACCTCAGTAACCGCCTGATAGCGGCGCTGCCAGCCGGCCGGCGCGGGCTGCGAAGCGGGTGAGAGCGCAGGCCAGGCCAAAGCCCTGGTAGCCGCGCGGCGCGGGCCTGGGTCTGCGGCCATGGGGGCGTCCGCGCGGCTGCTGCGAGCGGTGATCATGGGGGCCCCGGGCTCGGGCAAGGGCACCGTGTCGTCGCGCATCACCACACACTTCCAGCTGAAGCACCTCTCCAGCGGGGACCTGCTCCGGGACAACATGCTGCGGGGCACAGGTGGGAGCTCTGGGCCCAGGGCCGGCCGTGCGCTGTCACCCGGGTCGGACTTTGCGTGCGAGGGGGCCGAAGCTGGGCACGCGGGTCCCAGGCTGCGGGCGCGGCATTTCCCTCCCGTCGCCCGGGACAGAGACCTCGGGCTGCTGAGCGACTGCACCCCGAAACCTCCGGCCCCCGTGGGCCGCTTCGGGCGGGTTATGGGAGAGTGGGGCTGGGGAAGGTACTGGAAAGTTAGGTCAAGCTCGAAGTTCAGAGATGAAAGGAAACCACCGGGCTTTGTTTCAGAGGCACTAGTCTTCCCAGTGGCAACCACTCTTGGGGGTCCATCGAGCTGAGCTGCAGCTTATTCAACGTGCTGGTGCATTTAGAAGACTGGCATTAGCCCTGCTAGAGTTTGCTTGTTTTGTTCTCTTCTCTTCTTTTCTCCTCTCTTTCTTGTTTTCCTTTTTTTTTTTTGGTGTGGTTAAGCTCTATGGGATCTTGTAGTTCTGACCTTTCCCCCATATTCCGAAGGCCAAGTATTATTTACCCTTGTTGCAGTCATAAAATTATCTCAAATTTTGATATCCCTAGATTTCGTAGACACGGAGGCTATTCTTACGCGTGGTTACATAAAATATTTTGTTTCTCATGCCAAATGAATTCTTACAGCTCAGCACGAAAGCCAGTTAACAATCTACACTATACAATGGGTGAATTTGTGGTATGCAAATTCTCTCTTAAGAAGGTTGTTTTTGAAAAGCCAATAGCGGGAGTTTTTTTCTCAAAAAATGTTGACCTTACTTTTCAAAATAGAACCTGTTTTGAAACTCATTTTGAAACCCATTTACTATATAGAAATAATGCCTACACAAGGCCTTTTTCTTTCTTTTCTTTTCTTTTTTTCTTTTTTGTAAGGATAAGAAACAGGATAGACGTGTATAGCATAAAAAACAACGCCCTCCTTCGTTCCCTACCTCAGTCCCATTCTTCGTTGGGGGGGGGGGGACAGAGTTTCCTTCTAGAAAGGTTTACTTTATAAGCACAGATACGTGTATCACTTATTTTCTTTTTCTTTTTTTGGTTTGTTTGTTTTTTGAGACGGAGTCTTGCTCTGTCGCCCAGGCTGGAGTGCAGTGGCGTGCTCTCGGCTCACTGCAACCTCTGCCTCCTGGGTTCAAGCAATTCTCCTGTCTCAGCCTCCCTGGTAGCTGGGACTACAGGCGCATGCCACCACGCCGGGCTAAATTTTGTATTTTTGGTAGAGATAGGGTTTCACTGTGTTAGCCAGGCTGGTCTCCATCTCCTGACCTCGTGATCCACCCACCTCGGCCTCCCAAAGTATTGGGATTACAGGCATGAGCCACCGCTCCCGGCCAAGGTGTGTCTTTTCTTGTATGTAATATGTGATCATACTATGTATATATACTCTGCATCAGTGTGGTTTCACTTCGTGTCTGGGATATATTTCACATGAAAACGGACACATCCATTTCATTCTGTTTTTGTAGGTATGTATTTTCAGAATCTAGTATGATTTATGTAACCAGTTCACACCTGTAATCCCAGCACTTTGGGAGGCTGAGGTGGACGGATCACTTGAGCTCAGCAGTTCTAGACCAGCCTGGGCAACATGATGAAACTGCGTCTCTATAAAAAATTCAAAAACAATTAGCAGGGCGCGGTGGCAGGCGCCTGTGGTCATAGCTACTCAGGAGGCTGAGGTGGGAGAATCGCTTGAACCTGGGAGGTGGAGGTTGCTGGGAGCCGAGACTGCAACACTGCACTCCAGCCTGAGCAAGACCCCATCTAAAAAAGAGAGAGAGAGAGAGAGAAAGAGAGAGAAAAAAAAGTTGTTTGACTTGCTTGCTAAATGTTGTTAATGCAACATATTGAAGTAGTTAGGTAACATTAAACAATCCCAGATACTGATACTGGTTGGGGTCAGGTTAACCAAAGTCTAAGAGAGTAGGCCTGGCACGGTGACTCATGCCTTTAATCCCAGCACTTTGGGGACTGAGGCAGGCAGATCACTTGAGGTCAGGAATTCAAGACCAGCCTAGGCAACATGGCGAAACCCCTGTCTCTACCAAAAATACAAGAAATTAGCTGGGCATGGTGGCTCGCGCCTGTGATCCCAGCTACTCAGGAGGCTGAGGTGGGAGAATCACTTGAGCCCGGGATGCAGAGGTTGTAGTGAGCTGAGATTGTGCCACTGCACTCCAAGCTGGGTGACAGAGTGATACCCTGTCTAAAAAAAAAAAAAAAGGAAAAAAGTAAAGCATATTTATTATAAAAGAAGGAAACTATATCTCTTTCATGCAAATATAAAAAAGGTAAATTAAGATCCTTTATAATTCTGCCTTGCCACACAGAGATGATTATAATTAACCCTTGGGTGCATTTTCTTTTATTCTTTTTTTTTTTATTTTTCTTTTTTATTTCTGTTGCATTTGTATTTGCAAAATGGTTAAATTCTAAAAACAAATTGTCATATTCTAAATGATAGGTTACTTTTTTATTCTCATTTATAGTGAGCATGTTCACGCATCATTAACCAGTCTTAAAAACGATGTTTAAGCCGGGCGGGGTGACTCAAGCCTGTAATCCCAGCACTTTGGAAGGCTGAGGTGGGTGAATCACCAGAGGTTTGAGACCAGCCTGACCAACATGGCAAAACCCTGTCTCTACTAAAAATACAAAAATTAGCCAGGCATGGTGGTGGGCACTTGTAATCCCAGCTACTTGGGAGGCTGAGGCAGGAGAATCACTTGAACCTGGGAGGCACAGGTTGCAGTGAGCTGAGATGGTACCCTTGCACTCCAGCCTAGGTGAAAAGAGTGGAACTCCATCTCAAAAAAAAAAAAGATGTTTAATTTTATCAAAGTTGTATGGTTTTATTTATTTATTTATTTATTTATTTATTTGTTATTTTTTGAGACAGAGTCTCGCTCTGTCCCCCAGGCTGGAGTACAGTGGCGCGATCTCGGCTCACTGCAAGCACTACATCCCGGGTTCACGCTGTTCTCCTGCCTCAGCCTCCCAAGTAGCTGGAACTACAGGCACCCGCCACCATGCCCGGCTAATTTTTTTGTGTTTTTAGTAGAGACAGGGTTTCACCATGTTAGCCAGGATGGTCTCGATTTCCTGACCTCGTGATCTGCCCACCTCGGCCTCACAAAGTGCTGGGATTACAGGTGTGAGTCACCGCACCCAGCCAAAGTTGTATTGTTATTAAACATTTTTATTGGACATGTATGTTGTTAACCATTGTTTATTATAATAAATACTGTTATGACGATCTCTGTACATAAACATTTGGCACATCTTTGCTTATTTCCTTCAAATAAATTCCTAGTATGGAATTTCTACAAATATGGTACTATCAAATACTACAACAGAAGGGTTGTTCCAATTTACTTTCCAGTCATTGTTTTATGAGGGTGCTATATTTTATAGCCCATGGCTGTATTTTATAGCTAAGGTTTAAAATCATCCCAGGAGATATGATAAGAACACTGGAAACATTAGGCAACTCATTGACAGTAGCAAAGCTGGAATGTAGATCATTACTGAAACCTGGAGTCAGGGAACTTGAATCTGACCTTAAGACATTTAGTCCAGTTCTCTCTTTTATTTTGTTTTATTTTTTTGAGACAGAGTCTCACTCTGTTGCCCAGGCTGGAGTGCAGTAGCACAATCTCGGCTTACTGCAACCTCCGACTCCTGGGTTCAAGCGATTCTCCTGCTTCCGCCTCCCAACTCAAGTAGCTGGGACTACAGGCTTGCACCACTGTGGCTGGCTAATATTTGTATTTTCAGTAGAGACGGAGTTTTGCCGTGTTGACAGGCTGGTCTCGAACTCCTGACCTCAGGTGATCCACCCACCTCGACCTCCCAAAGTCAGGCCTCTCTTGAAGATGAAGAGACTGAGTTCAGGAGAAGAACCTGCTTGATAGTAAACAGTGTTTATTGGGGGATGAGGGTGAAAACGTAGATTTCCTTGTGTGCTAATTAAATACTCTTTTCTCTATGCAGTGTTTCCCATACTGAGATTCATGAGATAGACGTGAATTAGACAATGAGATTCATGAGATAGACATTTTACATAGACAAAAACTTTTTATCTATTTCAAAGTAGATTTGAAACAGACACAAATCTAGCACACCAAAGCTGTATTTCATGAAAATTATAGCTATTAATTTTTAAAGCTAAGTCACTTTAAAGAAAACTATATAGTAAAGAACTGTATAGTAAACTATATAGTGAATAGTAGTTCAGCTATGGTAGAAATCATGAGGTTGACATGTGATTGCTCAGTCTGAGACACTGCACTGTAGCATAGTACTTCTCAGAGATGTAACCTTGGCTAGGTTTGGTGCCTCATGCCTGTAATCTCAGCACTTTGGGAGGCCGAGGCAGGAGGGTCATTTGAGCCCAGGAGATTGAGATTAGCCTGGGTAACATGGTGAGAACCCGTCTCTACAAAAAATAAAAACATTAGCTGGATGTGGTGGCACACGCCTTATGTCTCAGCTCTCTGAGAGGCTGAGGTGAGAGTACTGCTTGAACCCAGGAGTTCGAGGCTGCAGTGGGCTGTGATGGCACCACCGTACTCACAGTGACAGAATGAGACCCTGTCTCAAAAAAAAGGGAGACATAACCCTAGACTAGACGGCCAACCCTTATGAATCTCCTTTATCCTCATCTATATGCTGGGGCAGATGAATGTAGTGGATAATCTTCAAGACTTCTGTCAGTCCCTGGATTCTGTATGTCTAACGAAACATTATTATGTATACCTATGGCACATAGGCATGCATAATTAGGATGATACTGATGGCAGGGCGGATTTTTTTTTTTTTGGAATGGTAAAACATTTAATTTGTAATAGGCAATTCTAAAAACATAAAAGGATATTTCATGAAAAGATTCTTCCAAGATATTTTATGCTTATACAACCAAAGATTTACCTATGCTTCTCTTTGTGTATGTGTTTTTTAAAACACAGATTATAGCATGCTGTATATACTGTTTTATGCCTTTAACAATATTGCTTTGCATATGGAGTACCCCATTTCATTTTTTTCTGATAGCTTTATTGAGATATAATTAATGTACCATATAATGTATCCATTTAAAGTATAAAACTCAGTGGACTTTTTGTATATTCACAGAGTTGTGCAGACATCACCAAAATCAACTTTTTTTTTTTGATATGGAGTCTCACTTGCTCTGTTGCCCAGGCTGGAGTGCAGTGGCACGATCTCGGCTCAGTGCAACCTCCGCCTCCCAGGTTCAAGTGATTCTCCTGCCTCAGCCTCCTGAGTAGCTGGAATTACAGCCATGAGCCACCATGCCCAGCCAATTTTTGTATTTTTAGTAGAGATGGGTTTTCATCATGTTAGCCAGGCTGGTCTCGAACTCCCTACCTCAAGTGCTGGGATCACAGGTGTGAGCTACTGCGCCTGGCCTTCATCAATTTTAAATTAATATATTTTTTCTTTTAAGAAATTTTTTCTTTGTTCTTTTTAAAATATTTTTTTGGCTGGGCATGGTGGCTCACACTTGTAATTACAGCACTTTGGGAGGCCGAGGAAGGTGGATCATTTGAGGTCAGATTTGAGACCAGCCTGGTCAACATGGTGAGACCCCGTCTTTACTAACAATACAAAATAAAATTAGTTGGGTGTGGTAGCGGGTACCTGCAGTCCCAACTACTTGGGAAGCTGAGGCAGGAGAATGACTTAAGCTCAGGAGGCGGAGTTGCATTGAGCCAAGATCATGCCAATGCACTCCAGCCTGGGCAACACAGCAAAAACTGTTTTAAAAACAACAACAACAACAACAACAAAATATATATATATATAAATACTTAAATTTGTGTTTTCTTTCTTTTGTTTCCTCATAATCAATGGAATCCATTTTTCTTTTTTTATAATGGAGATGGGGTCTCACCATGTTGGTCCAGGCTTGTCATGAACGCCTAGCCTCAAGTAATCCTCCCTCCTTAACTTCTCAAGGTGTTGGGATTACAGGCATGAGCCACAGTGCCCAACCTTTTAAAAATTAATATTTTTTCTTTAATAATCAATTTTAGAACATACCCATCACTCCATAAAAGAAAGTTCATACCTATTAGCAGTCACTTCTGTTCCAACCCCGCTCCCCTCCACCTAAGCCTCTGGCAACACCAACTCACCTCCTGTCTCTCTTGAGTTTTCTATACTGTACATTTTATACAAATGCAGTCATACAATATGTGATCTTTTCTGACTGGCTTCTTTCATTTAGCTTAGTGTTTTCAAGGCTCATCCACACTGTAGCATGTTTTAGTACTTCATTCTTTTTTATTGCTGAATACAATTCCATTTTATGGATGGGCCGTGTTTTATTTATCCATTCATAAGCTGGTGAACATGTGGATTGTTTTCTCTTTTTCTGTTATCTTATGGGTGTACCATAGTTTGTTTAAATAACTTAAAGAACAATTTTTAAAAGGTAAGCCTGGTCGTGAATACTGTCTCAAAGAAAGTAGGCTTTTGCTAGATGGATATTTTTTAACAAAGTAAGTTAGGCCTTTTACAATTCCATGGCTAGAATCTAGTAGAATCCAGGGAGCTTGTCTGTCCATGTATCCATCTGTCCATCTAACCATTCATTCAGGCAACTATCCATGGATCCTTTAAGCATCAGATATGTGCTAGGTAGTGGAGACACGGAGAGGAACTGATTTCACTAGGTGCTCACAGAGTGTAGGCATGGGGGCAGGTGGGCAGATGGACATGTGTATTAGTCAGCTCAGGCTGCTGTAACACAATACCACATACTAGGGAAGGCTAAACCACAGGATTTATTTTCTTATAGTTCTGGAGGCTAGAAGTATAAGACCAAGGCACTGGCAGAGTTGGTTTCTGGTGAGGCCCTTCTTCCTGGCCTGCCTAGTTGCCTTCTCACTTTGTTCTCACATGGCCTTTCCTCTGTAAGCAGGCACCCCTGACATCTCATCCTCTTCTTATAAAGACACCAGGCTTATTGGATTAGTGCCCTCCCCTTATGACCTCATTTAATCTTTTTTTTGTTTTTTTTTTTGTTTTTTTGTTTTTTGGTTTTTTGGTTTTTTTTTTGAGACGGAGTCTCGCTCTGTCGCCCAGGCTGGAGTGCAGTGGCGTGATCTCGGCTTACTGCAAGCTCCGCCTCCCAGGTTCACGCCATTCTCCTGCCTCAGCCTCCTGAGTAGCTGGGACTACAGGCGCCCGCCACCGCGCCAGGCTGATTTTTTGTATTTTTAGTAGAGACGGGGTTTCACCGTGGTCTCGATCTCCTGACCTTGTGATCCGCCCGCCTCGGCCTCCCAAAGTGCTGGGATTACAGGCATGAGCCACCGTGCCCGGCTCCATTTAATCTTAATTACCTCCTTTAAATCCCTATTTCCAAATATCGTCACACTGGGAGTTAGGTTCCAACATACAGATTTAAGGGAGACGTAATTCCGTCTGTAACAACATGTAAACAGATAGTCATTGGTGTGATAGGTGTTGCAATAGAGACAAGTCTGTGACATTTGGAAGTTCAGAGTGGGAGCTTCCAGTTCCATAGGAGGTTGAGGGACACTTGACCATGAAGGGCCTTTTAGGATGTGTGTTGAAAAATGTGTAAGAGCTTACCATGGGGCTTGGGTAAAGGCTAGGAGGATCCATGTATGTAGAGCTCCTTGCTGGAGTGTGGTTTCAGGCTGAAGTGCCAATGGGGAGGATGAGGGAGGAGGAGAAATAAAATGAGGCTGGACCCAGGTGGGCATTTATGTAATTGTCAAAATCAGAATTTATCTGAAGCAGAGTGAATGGGAAGGGGAGTATAGGCCTGGAACAGGAACTCTTTCTGGATGCTTCACTGAAGAGGAGAGAGATTGGGTGATGGTTAGCGGGAGGAACAATGGTCAAGGGAGGTTTTCATTTTTAATATAATTCTTGTGAAATATTCCATGCATCAGAGTATTACAAGGTCTATGTATGGTTAGAAGAATAATAAAACGAACATCATTTACCTATCACCAGAGGGAAACAAGGACTTTGGGGGCCCTCCAGTTCCCCTTCCATGCACATCTCCTTCCTGCTTCCCAGAGGTAACCACTTTGTTGACTCAAGTGTTTATTATTTGAGAAAAGTTTTTTTACAAGCCCATGATAGGGCATAAAGCTATCATTTAATTTTCTGATATTCTCCTAGTTTTATTTTGTTTCAACACAGTTTTAAAGTTAAGTTTTATGTCATTTATAATGATTTTAAAAGCAATTTTGGCAGGAACTAGGTTAATTCTCTGTAGCCTTTTCTCTTGGCACATGTGAAAGAGAACTGCTGGTTGGGGGGTGGCTCACCCCTGTAATCCCAGCAATTTGGGACGCTAAGGCAGGAGGATCACTAGAGTCCAGGAGTTTGAGACCAGCCTGGGCAACATAGTGAGACCCCTATCTCTATAAAATAAATAAATAAATAAATTAGCCAGGCATGATGGTGCTTATCTGTAGCCCTAGCTACTTGGGAGGCTAAGCTGGGAGGATCGCTTGAGCCCAGGGGTTTGAGACTGCAGTGAGTTATAATCATGCCACTGCATTGGCTCTTTGAAAAAAAAAAAAATGAGAGAGAGAGAGAACTGTTATTTACAGTTTGGTCAGGTCCCTCTTTTGTGCTTCATAACTGCTCAAACAGTAAGTTTGAATAAGCTTATTCAGATATGAGGTGTGGTTGATTTGGGTAACATGAACTTTAAAGGGAGCTACAGAATTTAAAATGACTTTTTATGTAATATAAAGGTTTATTTCTCATACTAATGTCTCCATGTTTTAGGATTTCTAGTTATTATCCTCAAAAGTTGGTTTTGAGTTTCCCTTTCTCTAACCTTCTTTTCTTATTTTAGTGTATAACATTGTAGAAAATTAGCTTATTATAAATAATTTACTTTTGAACTGCCTTTTGTGTTTTGTGGAAGTGCCCAAATTTGTTAATTTTTGAATCAAAAAAGGAAATATAGTTGGCCTTGAACAACTTCCGGGTTAGGGCTGCTGATTCCTAGTGTAGTCGAAAATCCACGTGTAACTTCTGACATCCCCAAAACTTAAATATCCTACCGTTGACCAGAAGCCTTACCAATGACA
This sequence comes from Theropithecus gelada, assembly GCF_003255815.1. NCBI lineage: Eukaryota > Metazoa > Chordata > Mammalia > Primates > Cercopithecidae > Theropithecus > Theropithecus gelada. Next base: position 77,111,449 of record NC_037683.1, read on the forward strand.
TACACAATTGATTCACACATATTTTATATGATATATGTATTGTATACTGTATTCTTATAATAAAGCAAGCGAGAGAAAAGAAAATGTTATTAAGAAATTATCAGCCATGTGCAGTGTCTCATGCCTGTAATCCTAGCACTTTGGGAGGCCAAGATGGGAGGATCACAAGACTCCATCTCTACCAAAAATAAAAAAAAAATTAGCCGGGCATTGTGGCGTGTGCCTGTTTTCCCAGCTACTTGGGAGGTTGAGGTGGGAGGATCACTTGAACCCAGCAAATCGAAGCTTCAGTGAGCTATGATCACACCACTGCAGTCCAGCATGGGTGTCAGAGCGAGACCCTGTCTCTAAAAACGAAAATCATAAGAAAAGAAAATATATTTACTGTTTGTTAAATGGAAGCGGATCATCATAAAGATCTTCATCCCCATTGTCTTCATGTCAAGTAGACTGAGGAAGAGGAGGGGTCAGTTTTGTTGTCTCAAGGGTGGCAGAGGTACAGGTGGACCCATGCAGTTCAAACCCATGTCGTTCAGGGTTCCACTCTAGAATTTTTATGAGGAGTCTGTTAAGATGTAATATTAAATGTAGGTAATCAAATGGATAAAACTTTACCATATCTCCAGAGAACATGCTGGTTAAGAGTCTTTGCATATAATTTTGGGAGGGGGTAAATATATTTGAAAGGTAGTATGCAAACTGCTTAGACTCGGAATTAGGGAGTTAAGTCTTTTTTTTTTTTTAATAAGCTTCAACTGAAACATTATAGGCTCCAGGTTTTAATAAATATTGTGGATAAATGCTTATTGATATAGAAAGTTCATTATATATATACCATGAAGTACTGTGCAGCCATAAAAAAGAACAAGATTATGTCCTTTGCAGGGACATGGATGAAGCTGGAGGCCATTATCCTTAGCAAACTAACGCAGGAAGAGAAAACCAAATACCTCATGTTCTCACTTATAAGTGGGAGCTAAATGATGAGAACACATGGACACATAGAGGGGAACAATTCACACTGGGACCTTTCAGAGGATAGAGGCAGGGAGGAGGGAGAGGATCAGGAAAAATAACTAATGGGTACTAGACTTAATACCTGGGTGATGAAATAGTCTGTACAACAAACTCCCACAACACAAGTTCACCTGTGTAACAAACCTGCACATGTACCCCTGAAAATATAATAAAAATTATAAAACAACAACAAAAACAATAAAATAAAAACACTTTACATTTGAGAAAGAGTGACAATATCAGTAGCTAAAACCAACATCAACAGTTACAAGACTATCCTTTCAGCCAAGTAAGGCAATCAAAAGATGTACAGATCAGGTAGCAGTCTTGATCAGTCAGGCATTCAAACTGAGTCCATAATGATCAAAGTGAAAGTTCACAGAGCAATTATAATTGAGAAGGTAAAAACTCATGTAACTTCCATTCAATACTGCAATTTAAAAATAGATTTTTTCACAATAACCATATACAAGATAATATATTTAACACATAAAACAAAAGAGAAAAATAACAATTCTTTCTCATCACACAAAAATCTCTTTGGAATGTTAAAGATAATCTATTCTCAATGTCTTGTTCTAATTAAATCATACAAACATAAAAAAAGTTCACGATAAATGAAAAACAGATTATTAGACTACACGTAGGATTATCTATCTATATGTTAACAAAACTAAAAAATACCTGGTTTTTGTTTTGTTTTTGTTTTTGTTTTTCCTGAGACAAGGTCTTGCTCTGTCACCAAGTCTGGAGTGCAGTAGTGCGATCATGGCTCACTGCAGCCTTGACCTCCTGGGCTCAAGCAATCCTCTCACCTCAGTTTCCTGAATAGCTGGGACCACAGGCAATGAAAATTTTTATATTATCATTAACAATAATTATCTCTGAGTAGTGATGAGACTATGAGTGTTTTTTAATATTTTTTCTTACTGGGAATTTTTCATCTGTTCTATTTTTTAAAAAACAACATCGATTTAATTCACATACCATACAATTACTCCTTGTAAAGTGTATGATTCAGTGATTTTTAGTGTATCCAAAGTTGTGAAACCATCACCTCCGTCAATTTTAGAACATTTTTATCGCTCCAAAAAGAAACCCTGTTCTCATTAGCAGTCATTACCCATTTCTCCCCAACCCTCCCAGCCTTTGGCAACTACTAATCTTTCCATCTCTATAGATTTGCCTATTCTAAACATGTTATGCAAATGGAATCATACGATATGTAGTCTTTTGTGTCTTGCTTCTTTCACTGAGCATGTTTGAAGGTTCATCTGTGCTGTAACATGTATCAGTACTTCATTTCTTTTTTTGCTGAATCATATTCCATTGTCTTGATATATCACGTTTTATTTATCTGTTCATCAGTTGATGGACATTTGAGTTGTTTCTACTTCTTGGTTATTTTAAATAATGCCACTATGAACATTCATTTACAAGTTTTTGTGTAGACATATTTCTTTTTCTTTCTTTTTTTTTTTTTTTTAAGAGACACAGTCTCTCTTTGTCACCCAGGCTGGAGTGCAGTGATGCAATCGTAACTCAGCAGCAGCAGCCTTCAACTCCTAGGCCCAAGTGATCCTCCCACCTGAACCTCCCAAGTAGCTGGGACTACAGGTGTGCACCACCATGCCCGTATTTTTTTGATTTAGATGTAGGGTCTTGCTGTGTTGCCCAGGCTGGTCAGGAACTCTCAGGCTCGAGAAATCTTGCTGCCTTGACTCGCAAAATGTTGGGATTACAGGCATGAGCCACCATAGCTGGCCATATGTTTTTATTTCTTATGGGCATATAGCAAGGGGAGGAATTGCTATCTCTTATGGTAACTGTCTTTTTTTTTTTTTTTTTTTTTCCCGAGACAGGGTCTTGCTCTGTCACCCAGGCTGGAGTACAGTTGTGCGATCATGGCTTACTGCAGCACTGAGCTCCTGGGCTCAAGTGATCCTCCTGCCTCAACCTCCTGAGTAACTGGAACTAGAAACACATGCCAAGCACCCAGCTAATTTAAACAATTTTATTTAAGCCGGGTGTGGTGGCTCATGCGTGTAATCCCAGCACTTTGGGAGGCAGAGGTGGTTGTATCACCCAAAGTCAGGAGTTCGAGACCAGCCTGACGAACATGGTGAAACACCATCTCTATTAAAAATACAAAATTAGCCAGGCGTGGTGGTGCATGCCTGTAACCCCAGCTACGCGGGAGACTGAGGCAGGAGAATCACTTGAACCCAGGAGGCAGAAGTTGCAGTGAGCCAAGATAGTGCCATTGTGCTCCAGCCTGGGCAACAGGAGCAAAACTCCGTCTCAAAAACAAACAAACAAAATTTATTTGTAGAGACATGGTCTTGCTGTGTTGCCCAGGCTAGTCTTGAACTCCTGGCCTCAAGTGAAATTCCTGCTTTGGCCTCCCAAAGTGCTGGGATTGCAGATGTGAGCCACCATGCAGGGCTTGGTAACTGTGTTCAACCTTTAAAAAAACTACCACACTGTTTTACAAATTGGCTACACCACTTTATAATCCTACCAGCAATGTATGAGGGTTATAGTTTCTCGACATTCTTACCAACACTTGTTTTTATTTATTTTTTTGTTTGAGACACAGTTTCACTCTGTCGCCCAGGCTGGAGTGCAGTGGTGCGATTCAGCTCACTACAACCTCCGCCTCCCAGGTTCAAGCAATTCTCCTGCCTCAGCCTCCCTGGTAGCTGGGACTACAGGCATATGCCACCACAGCCGGCTAATTTTTGTATTATTCGTAGAGACAGCGTTTCACCACGTTGGTCAGGATGGTCTCGAACTCCTGACCTCAAAGGATTTAGAATATGACTTAAACTTAGTTGAAAAAGGAGCAGCGGGTTTGAGAGGATAGACTACAGTTTTGAAAGAAGTTCTACTGTGGATAAAATACTATCCCACAACACTGCATGCATCAGAGAAGTTTTTGGTGGAAAGAAGAGTCAGTTGATGAGGTAGACTTTATTGTTGTCTTCTTTTACGCAATTGTCATAGCCACCTCATCGTTTAGCAACCTCTACCCTGATCAGTCAGCAGCCATCAGCCATGGAGGCAAGACCCTCCACCAGCAAAAAGATTAAGACTCGCTGAAGGCTCAGATGATCATTAACATTTTTTAGCAATAGAACTATTTTAAATTAAGGTAGGTACATTGTTATTTTAGACATAATGCTATTGCACTTAATAGTCTACAATGTAATGTAAATATATAACTTTTATATGCACTGAGAAACCAAAAAATTTGTGTGACTCACATATTCACTTTATTGTGGTGGTCTGGAACCAAACCCACAATATCTCCAGGGTAGGCCTGTATGTGTCTTTTTTACTATAACCATGTTCGTGAATGTGAAGTGGTATCTCATTGTGGCTTTCATTTGATTTCTCTAATGATTAAGGATGTTGATCATGTGTTCATGCGCTTATTGGCCATTTGTATATCTTCTTTGAAGAAATGTGTATTCAGATCCTATGCCCATTTAAAATTTTTTTAAATTGTTGAGTTGTGAGAGTTCTTTAGATGTTCTAGATACAATTCCTTACCAGATACATGATTTGCAAAATTTCTCTTCCATCCCATGCTATGCATTGTCTTTTCACTTCTTTTCTTTTCTTTTCTCTTTTCTTTTCTTTTTTAAGAGATAGGGTTTCACCATGTTGGCTAGGCTGGTCTTGAACTCCTGACCTCAGGTGATCCGCCCACCTCAGCCTCCCAAAGTGCTGAGATTGCAGGCAGGAGCCACTGCACCCAGCCTCACTTTCTTAATGGTGTTTTTTGAAGCACAAAGTTTTTAATTTTAATGAAGTCTAATGTATCTATTTTTTTTCCTTTGTTAGTTGTGTTCTTGGTTTGATATCTAGAAACCATTGCCTAATGCATAGTGATGAAGATTTATATGTGTGTTTTCTGTTAAGAGTTTTTAGGCTGGACACAGTGGCTCACACCTGTAATCCCAGCACTTTGGGAGGCCAAGGCGGGCAGATCATGAGGTCAGGAGTTCAAGCCTGGCCAACATGGTGAAACCCTGTCTCTGCTAAAAATACAAAAATTGGCTGGGCATGGTGGTGGGCGCCTGTAATCCCAGCTGCTTGGGAGGCTGAGGCAAGAGAATCACTTGAACCTGGGAGGGGGAGTTGGCAGTGAGACAAGATTACATCATTGCACTTCAGCCTGGGCGACAAGAGTGAGACTCCATCTCAAAAAAAAAAAAAAAAAAAAAAAGGTTTAGTAGCTTTACCGCTTACATTTAGGTTTATGACCTATATTGAGTTAACTTGTATACATAGTAGAGGTCCAACTTCTTTCTTTTTCATCTGGATATTTATTTGTCCCAGGAGCATTTGTTAAAAAGACTACTTTTTCTTCATTTATTTTGTCATCCTATTAAAAATCAGTTTACTATAAATTTTAAGGTTATTTCTGGACTTTCAATTCTATGTTTTTTTTTGTTTTTTGTTTTGAGACAGGGTCTCACTCTGTTGCCCAGGCTGGAGTGCAGTGGCATGATCATGGCTCACTGTAGCCTTGACCTCCTGGCTCAAGCAATCCGCCCGCGTCAGTCTCCTGAGTAGCTGAGACTATAGCCATGTGCCACCACACCCAGCTAATTTTTAAATCTTTTGTAGAGATGGGGTCTCACCATGTTGCCTAGACTAGTCTCAAACCCTTGGCTTTAGACATAGGTTTACTTCTTTTTTTCTGGATGCTTTTTATTTCCTTTTCTGGACTAATTGCCTTGGCTAGAATCTCTAATATTATATAGAAGTGGCAAGAGAATCTTTTCTTATGGCTTGTTCATATACTGATAAAATTAAGTACTTTATTAATTAACCCCATCTTCTAACCCATCTGTTGCAGCTGGTTGGGGATTTAGAAGAGGGCTTGGCCTGAAGAGTGAGAGGTGAGGGGAGAGGCCAATAACAGGTTTTTTTGGGAGTTGGCCCTAGAGAATTGCACGTTTTTACATTTTTTTTTTCCAAATGCTGTTGATGAGGTTGAAGCTCTCCCTCCCGAGAGCAGTGGTCAAAAGCCTGGAGACAAAGAAGTTCACACATTAATATAAGGCTGTTTCAGTGTGTCCTGAGCTCTACATCTACCAAACCCTCTTCTAAGTGCAGTCTGCAAATCCAGCAGCACACCTGCCACATGACAGCCTGTGTCCATGCAGTTACTGTTCTTAGTTAAAAGCCTAAAGTTTCATGAATCTGACAATTTAGAATCTGTTCTTGGTTAAAAATCTAAAGTTTCATGAATCTGACAATTTAGAATCTGTTTTGGGGTCAGTATGGCAATTCATACCAAGAGTTAGGAGAATGTTCATATATGCCTTGACCCTTTAATCTGACATCTGGGAATTTATTCATTGCAAACAATCCCAAAGAGAAATAAAAAAAAAAAAAAGAAAAGCAAAAAAACAAGAGTCTTTGGTGATGAGGAAAAATCAAGACTAATTTACACAATTTAAATGTCCAACAGTACTGCTGTAATAAAGTGTATTTTTATATATTTATTTCTAAATATATTTGGAGTGTAATATCGTTACCTGAAACAACTATATAAAACTACTGAAAAGTATTTACTAAATAATGCTAAGTGACAAAAAGAACATAAAATTGTAGATATGCAGATTATGATGGTATTACAGTTCTGAAAGTATAGAAATAGTTTGGTAAGGGAACATGAAGAAATTAAAATGCTGTTGCATAAGAGTGACATATAGTTGTAGGTAATATTATTAAATTGTTCATAAATCATTTTCCAGAGTGTTTTGTTAATAAAAATATGACATAATCACAATGCTAATCTGGTTAAAAATGGAACTGTGTCACAATAGTAGCACCTGTTTTACAGGATTGGAAAAGTCTCTACAATAACATGATAGCAGGCATTTAAACTGAATCATTCAGAATAATGATGATTTCAAATTCTTATTTTAAAAGAAAATAATTTCAGCTATTTCATAGTTTTTTCTGGTAGAAAATAAAAGCCTTTGTTTTTATCAGAAAAGTTGGTGATGCACATTTTCACATAAGTATGCCATACAGACTTCCCCTTTGGGCAACTCATTCCGAGGTGCCTGGAATGGGATAAAACAAATGCACTTACTGATTTTTTTCCCCCTTTGCTGTAGAAATTGGCGTGTTAGCCAAGGCTTTCATTGACCAAGGGAAACTCATCCCAGATGATGTCATGACTCGGCTGGCCCTTCATGAGCTGAAAAATCTCACCCAGTATAGCTGGCTGTTGGATGGTAAGTGGAGTGTCGTGAGCATTTCACCTGCCCAAAATAATGAGTGCTGACAGGAGAATGAGCATTTCATGAGCTTTGGACGGACTTCAAGGATGGCGTTTGCAGGAGAGGGGTGCTTGGGACTATCCTGAAACCGGTCTTCTTCTCTGGGACCAGTTCTATATCCAAAGTGAAAGAGGGAAGTGAATTGCGTGATTTCTAAGATCCCATCAGTTATAACTTTAGTTCCTTTCCCCTTTCTTTGATAATATTCTGTGATATGGGAGGATCACCACAGAAGAAGCAGGACCCAAGAGTAATTTACAATAATCTGTAAACTTTCTCTAGCCAGAGGTATGGCAGAATCCTTGAGGGTAGGTTGATTTTTAGTTTTGTTAATATAGAGAGGACACGAGATTTGTTTCAGTTGAGTCCAGAGTTCTCACTAAAACTGGGATAGCCTTGGGATAAGCCTTTTCTTCAAGAAGATCTGAGTCATAATATCCTTTTTTGGAAGAGGGTAGCTAATCTAGTCTTCTCTCCTACTCAACCCCATTCACCCACCTCTGCACACAGGCATGCATGCACTCAGTGCTGCCCTCACCAAGCCCTGCAGCCCTGACTTGCTTGCTTTATCTAAGAAGGTTCTGAAGTCCTTGTCCTTGTGGAAAGTACATTCTAGTAGAAGACAAGTAGTAATCAAGTAAACAAAAACTTGGATAAGCCCAGATATAAGTGCTAAAAGGTAAATTAGAAGTTGATGTGGACCAGAAGCAGTAGTTCACGCCTGTAATTCCAACACTTTGGGAGGCCAAGGTGGGTGGATCACCTGAGGTCAGGAGTTCAAGACCAGCCTGGCCAACATCGTGAAACCCCATCTCTACTAAAAATACAAAAATTAGCCGGGCGTGATGGCGCACACCTGTAACCCCAGCTGTTTGGGAGGCTGAGACAGGGGAATTGCTTGAACCAGGAGGCGGAGCTTGCAGTGAAACGAGATCGCACCAGTGCACTCCAGCCAGGGTGACAGAGCGAGACTCCGTCTCAGAAAAGAAAAAAAGAATTTGATGTGAACAGAGAGTAATGTAGTGGAGAGGTAGGCAGTTTTTTTTTTTCTTTTCAGTTGAGACAGTGCCTGGCTCTGTTGCCCAGGCTGGAGTGCAATGGCGTGATCTCTCACTGCAACCTCCTCCTCCCCAGTTCAAGTGATTCTCCTGCCTCAGCCTCCTGAGTAGCTGGGATTACAGGTGCCCACCGCCACACGTGGCTAATTTTTGTATTTTTAGTAGAGATAGGGTTTCACTATGTCAGCCAGACTGGTCTCAAACTCCTGGCCTCAAGTGATCTGCCCTCCAAAAGTGCTGGGATTACAAGTATGAGCCATCACACCTGGCCTCTTCCCCTTTTTAAAACAAAATATGTTGTATGGTTCAGAATTAAAAATTTTGTTTTAAAAAGTTTAATGAAAAATCTTGCTTCTTTATGAGATGGAAGGGGCTGAAAAACATTCCCGTTTGTGGGAGGTCTTGAGGAATGAGTAGGGTTACATGGGTGGAGAGACAGGTCATCTTTGGCAGCAGGAAGAAGGTAAACTAAGGTAGGTTGGTGATGCTGCCCCAGGAAAGTGTCAAGTCATGCATGACACCAACCCACAGTAAGCAGTAAGGGTCTCGGGGGAAAGCCAAAGACTGAGCCAGATGGGACAGGCCGGGAATGTGAAGCACTAATGTTTGTGATTTTGTCATTGTTCTATTGCAAAAATACCTTTTCCTTTTAAAAAATTAAGAAAGTTGTAAATGTTTCACAGAGAGGCTCAAAATCCTTAATGATCACATCCTTTAGTAACAATTACTTTTAATTTCTTGGTATGTAATTCATCAGGATTTTTTGTATAATTAGTGATTTAAAAACATATACATACACATTCAGAAATGTACAGTTGTCCCTCAGTAGCCTCAGGGGTATCGATTCCACCCACCTCCTGTGGATACCAAATCCATGCATGCTCAAGTTCCTTATATAAAATGGTGTAATGTTTGCATGTAACATCTGCTTAGCCTCCAGTGTACTTTAAATCATCTCCAGATTTCTTGTAATATCTAATACAATGTAATTGCTATGTGAAGAGTTGTTATAATGTATTATTTAGGGAATAGTGACAAGAAAAATAAGTCTACATGTTCAGTACAGGTGCAACTATCCATTTTTTTTTTCTGAATACTTTTGATCTGAAGTTGGTTGAATGCCCAGATATGGAACCCACAGATGCTACTATATTTGGTATAAGATGTGAGTTAAGTTTCTAGCTCCCCCCACAGGTAGTATCTAATATTGTTATATATATTTTTGTATAATACACACACACATACACATACCATGTTTTGCATTTTGCTTTTTCATTGAATAAATCTATATTTAACATGTAGATTTGCCTCATGAAATAAAAGATGCATGGGCTTGCATTTTGTGTCTGTATCATAATTTGACTAATCTACTGAGGAACATTTGGGTAAGACAGCTTGTGTTCAAATTCCACTTCCATCACTTTGTGAGCTTTGTGAGCTAAAGTAAGTTACCTAGCCTCACTGTACCTCAGTTTCCTCATTCATAAAGTGGGAATAATAAAGTATATCTCTTAGGGTTGTTATGATGGTTAAAAGAAATGATCCTTGTAAAACATTTCACATACAGTACTTTGCATCTAGAAAGTGCTCAAGATTTAGCTGTTAAACTCCATTTATTATTATTAAATGTACTAAAATTGTTTTCACCAGGATGACTTACTTCAGTGTAAATTTTATAATATTTTTATTTTATAAAATTATATAGATTGAGATTTTGCCATTATAAGCTTTCTTTGGGGGCTATTATTTCTCCCAAATCCAGGTTTCCTGGGTATAGTTTTAGTCATTATCACTGTCATTTTAGCACATTATAAGGTCTATTTTTCCACATTTCATTGTTAATAAGAAAATGTAATTTTTCAGACATCATTTTTGCTCTAACAAATTATGCATGTGCAGTTTTAACTTTTTTTTTTTTTTAATGGAGACAGTGTTTTGCCCTGTCACCAGGCTGGAGTACAGCAGTGTCATCATGGCTTATTGCAGCCTTGATCTCCTGAGCTCAGGCGATCCTCCTGCCTCAGCCTTCTGAGTAGCTGGGACCACAGGCATGTGTCACTATGCCCTGCTAATTTTGTTGATGTTTTTATTTATAGAGAAGGGGTCTTGCTATGTTGCCCAGGCTGGTCTCAAACTCCTGGGCTCAAGGAATCCTCCTGCCTTAGCCTCTCAAAGTGCTGGTATTACAGGTGTGAGCCACCACGACTGGCCTAACTTTTGTCATTTTTGAAAATATATTATTTTGGCCGGGCGCGGTGGCTCAAGCCTGTAATCCCAGCACTTTGGGAGGCCGAGACGGGCGGATCACGAGGTCAGGAGATCGAGACCATCCTGGCTAACATGGTGAAACCCCATCTCTACTAAAAAATACAAAAAACTAGCTGGGTGAGGTGGCGGGCGCCTGTAGTCCCAGCTACGTGGGAGGCTGAGGCAGGAGAATGGCATAAACCTGGGAGGCGGAGCTTGCAGTGGGCTGAGATCCGGCCACTGCACTCCAGCCTGGGTGACAGAGCAAGACTCTGTCTCAAAAAAAAAAAAAAAAAGAAAAAGAAAATATATTATTTCTACTAATTTTAATTTTTTTCTGGTATTCTGGACAAAATGTCCTTAGTAACAACATTGCAAAGTCAAAAGTTTGTGATCAAAGTATTATTTTAAATTCCCTAATATGTTTGGGTGTATTTCTGAATTCACTCATCAGGTACATTTGCCTGTCTATTTTTGAACTACATTGTTTAGCTATGTAACACATCTGCTTATCTGTTAGGGTTTTGACCTTTTGCATTAATAGTGTTTCTTTAGCTGGACTTTAGTTTCATTTTGTCGTATTTCAGAAATAGCCTCTGGAGTGTTTATTTGTTTGTTTGTTTTTGAGAAGGAGTCTCGCTCTGTCACCCAGGCAGAGTGCAATGGTGCGATCTTGGTTCACTGCAACCTCCCCTCCCGGGTTCAAGCGATTCTCCCACCTCAGCCTCCCAACTAGTTGGGATTACAGGCACCTGCCATCATGCACGGCTAATTTTTGTATTTTTTTAGAGATGGGATTTCACCATGTTGGCTAGGCTGGTCTTGAACTCCTGACCTCAGGTGATCCGCCCTCCTTGGCCTCCCAAAATACTGGGATTACAGGCGTGAGCCACTGCACCTGGCCAGCCTCTGGAATTTGAGTGAAGATCATGAGTTCAGTTTGAGTTTAAAGGCAGGAAAAGTCCTGTGTCCCAGTTAGAGGTAGCAGGCAGGAGGAATTCTTTGTTATTTGGGTGAGGGTCAGCCTTTTGTTCTATTCAGGCCTTAAAATTGATTAGATAAGGCCCACCCATATTAGGAAGGGCAATATACTTTATCAGTCTGCCTATTTACACGATAATTTCATAGTAAGAGCAGCCTGACAGATATACCCAGAATAATATTTGCCAAATATCTGGGCACTCATGCCCTCGTCAAGTTGACAGGTCACCATCACAGTTGCACTGCAGCTGTGATCAGCCTGCCTGGTGAGCCTCATTCCTTTTGTTCAGATTGTCCAACATTAATGCTTTCTTTTTCTTTCTTCTGTCTCCACCTCCCCCTCCACCTATACTTCCTTTCTTTCTTCTTTTTCTTTTTTACTTTATAAAGGTTTTCCAAGGACCCTTGCACAGGCAGAAGCCCTAGACAGAGCTTATCAAATCGACACAGTGATTAACCTGAATGTGCCCTTTGAGGTCATTAAACAACGCCTTACTGCTCGCTGGATTCATCCCGCCAGTGGCCGAGTCTACAACATTGAATTCAACCCTCCCAAAACTGTGGTGAGTAGTTGTTGTGGCACTGTCATATAGCATACTGTCCCTGAGTCCTCTTGCCCTAACAGACATAAGTTTAGTGAACTTGGAAATCTTCTGCCAGACCAAAACTCCCGAGGGTATATTCTCAGGTTACTTGGTATCGTTGACTGATATAGTCCACTGAGCTTGGTGCTAAAGGTGCCCCAGGAGCAACAGGGGTTTGTTACTCATTCAAAAACATTTGTTGATTTCCTACTCTGCCAAGGAGTATGTTAGGAGTTGGGCTGATAGAGATTCATAACACCTTGGTTTATTTAGGACTTGCAGTTAAAATTCCCAGTTTATAGCTGAATCTTTTTGTATATATACAAACTTACTTAGAGGCTGCTTAGAAAACCTTTTACTCTAAGGCTAAAGTGACTGATAACTGTGGAAATGAAACTGGCGTCCCCTGTTTCTGTTGCGATGATCTCTCTTGAGGTTGAATTCCATTTATTTAAAAGTTAGCACATTTTTGTGCTTGGCACTCGCACAGAGATGTTTGTTTAAAAATAATTGAACTGCTTATGAAAATATCCTTCAGAAATATGATATCTGATACTAGTCTCTTCTAATCCTGTTTAGGGCATTGATGACCTGACTGGGGAGCCTCTCATTCAGCGTGAGGATGATAAACCAGAGACGGTTATCAAGAGACTAAAGGCTTATGAAGACCAAACAAAGCCAGTCCTGGAATATTACCAGTGAGTTTTTGCTTTTCAGAACTTCTCTTGCATAGTGGTGCACTAAGTCTAGTTTTGATTTTCCTTCCTCTACAGCTGAAATGCTAAAATGCCAAAAGGCCCAGTTCACATGGGCTTAAGTAATAAAGGAAATACATTAACTTGTGTAACAGGAGTCCAGAAGGTAAGTTGGGCTTCAGTCACACCTGGGTTTGATCAGTGTAGCCATTCTCTTGGTTTTGCCTTCCTGTGTGTATTGGCTTTGTCCTTAGGCTTCCTGCATGGTAGCAGACATTTGCAGGAACAGCCAGGGCTTCCTTTTCTATGACGGGCTGAGGGGTAACCTTTCCTCCAGTGAATAGAAGCCCAGAGCACCACTCAGATGGAGCCAACTTGAACTGCAGTCAGGGAATGCCTGGCACTCACTGTTATAGGCTTGGGTTACTGCCCACTGCAGAACCAGTCATTGGGGTGGGAATGATTACACTAATTACACTGACCAGTCCACATCTAGAGTTGGTAGTGCGACAGTCTCACCCAAACTCTGCTATGTGCAGATGTTCCGCAATTTACAATGAAATTACGTCCTGATAAATCCATTGTAATTTGAAAATACCAAGCACCATAACTTAGCCTGCCTTAAACGTGCTCAGAACACTTAGATTAGCCTACAGTTGGGCGAAATCATCTAACACAAATCCTGTTTTGTAATAAAGTGTTGAATATCTCACAAATTTACTGAATATTGTACTGAAATTGAAAAGCAGAATGGTCGTACAGGTGCTCGAGGTACAATTTCTACTGAATGCATGTTGCTTTCGCACCATCATAAAACTGAAAAATCCTGTGTTGAATCGTTGTAAGCTGGGAATCGTTGGTAGCGGAGGGAGGGCTGGAATGAATGCTGGGAAGGCAAACCTAATATTGCCCACCACATTTGCCAATACAGGATGCTATGGTGTGGAAGAATGTCAGATGGCGGCTAATCCCTCTGACTCTGTAATTGGCTAGCAGTCTTTAAAAGCTTACGTTTTAACATTGTTTTGTGTGCAACACATACAGGAACTGTACTGAATGAGTATTTGACTTAGGCTAAGAAATAGTCCAGTTTTCTTACTGAGCCTTCCCACTTCTTACAGAGGATTTACTGCCTCCCCTTTCATTTGTGTACTTACTGAATACTGATCCTGATCAGGGCAGAACAGTATCATGGGCAGAACACAGACTCTGAAGCCAGAATACCTAAGTTCAAGTCCCAGCTCACCATCTTCACCTTCACCTTCTGCTTAACCTCTGCCTGTGTTTTTCTCTATAAATTGGGGAAGAGAATAAAGGGTTAAAAGATTAATATGGGTAACTTTCTATGACACATAGAAAGCACTATAGAAATGTTAGCTATTATTATTGTTGTTGTAATAGGGCACGTATGCAGTAAAAATCTGAAGCAACCATTTCCAAACATTTATTTATTTATTTATTTATTTATTTATTTATTTATTTTAGAGACAGAGTCTCACTCTGTCACCCAGGCTGGAGTGCAGTGGTTCTATCATAGTTCACTGCAGCCTTGAACTCCTGGGCTCCAGCAATTCTCCTGTCTCAGCCTCCCAAGTAGCCAGGACTACAGGCCCGTGCCACCACACCTGGCCAATTAAAAAAATTTTTTTTTAGAGATGGGCCTCTTGCCATGTTGCACGGGCTAGTCTCAAACTCCTGGCTTCAAGCAACCCTCGTGCCTCGGCCTCCCAAAGCATTGGGATTACAGGTATAAGCCACCATGCCTGACCTTTCAAACCATCTTGTTTCTGGAGCATAAAATTACGTTGGCAAACCACTTTTTATAGTAACTGTTACTATAATTTTGTCATTTGTTTAATGAGACTGGTTCTGAAAATTACCATCTCTTTTGCCCTAGGCAAGCTATTTAACCTCCATGCTGCAAATCCCTTATTTGTAAAGTCAGGCAATATTAAATAGCATCTGCTTTACAGGGTTGTTAAAGGAATTAAGTGAGAGATCCTGGGAAGTCCTACAACAGCCCTGGTGTCTATTAAATCATTCATTGTCAGCAATTATTGTTTACTCTCTTGACACTGTGGTAGGCCCTTGGTCCACATGGACAATTAGATCCAGTCCCTGTCAGGCTCCAAGAAACTATGTATGTGGGTGAGGTGGGGAGCTGGGTAAACAGTATTTATCATACAATGTGATATGTGCTTATATTAACTAAGAACCTAATTCACACCAGCTTAAGCAAAAGGGGAATTTATTGGTAATATAACTAAAAAGTCACAGATAGATGGATGGGTCCAGGTGTTCAAAAACACCTATCATCAGGCCTCAGTCACTCAGCTCCATTGTTCTGTGTTGGCTTCAGTCTCAGGTGTGCCGTCCCTGTGTAGCAGCCCCTCAGCTTTCCAGTTTACCTCCTACTAGTCAGAAACCCCAGCAGCAAAGAGCCTCTTTTGCCAGCAAAAGTCTTGGGGTTGGCATCGATTAGCTCTGATCATGTCCATCCTTGAAGATGGGGAGTGGCGACAGTCTCTCCTGAACCTCGTCAACTGAGTTTGATGGAGAGGTTGTTTCCCAAAAGTAACCAGAGGAAGGGAGAATGCATTGTTGCTGGGCAGATAGCACCACCACTGCAAGGCTATGAATAGATAATCCCCCAATGCAGTGAAGTACCAGGGGTTGTTGGGATTTGTTCTGTCAAAATATCAAAATATGGGAAGGGGCCTGGGACGGTGGCTCATGCCTATAATCCCAGCACTTTGGGAGGCTAAGGCAAGAGGATCGAAGAGGCGGGAATTCAAGATCAACCTGGGCAACATGGTGAAACTCTGTCTCTACAAAACATAAAAACAAAAAAAATTAGCCAGGCATGGTGGCACACACCTATAGTCCCAGCTACTGGGTAGTCTGAGGTAAGAGGATTGCTTGGACCCAGCAGGTCGAGACTGCAGTGATCTCTGATTGCACCACTGCAGTCCAGAGTGCAGGTGTCAGAGTGAGACCCTGTCTCAAAAAAAAAAAAAAAAAAAAAAAAAAAAAAAGGTAGGAAGGGCAGTCGAGGAAGGCTGCGAAGATGAAGTGAATGATGCGGGTCCTTATCTTAGGAGATATCTGAGAAGTCTTTCTAGGCTGCTTCTGGCTTTTGCTGCCTCTTGCTGTTAATTCAAGCTTTTGCTTTTGCTTTCTCTTCTCTCTCTCTCTCTCTCTCTTTCTTTTTTGAGACAGAGTCTCACTCTGTCAGGCTAGAGTGCAGTGGTGCCATCTCAGTTCACTGCAGCCTCTGCATCCCAGGTTCAAGCGATTCTCGTGCCTCAGCCTCCCCAGTAGCTAGGACTACAGGCGCGTGCCACCATGCGCAGCTAATTTTTGTATTTTTAGTAGAGACGGGGTTTTGCCATGTTGGCCAGGCTGGTCTTGAACTCCTGACCTCAAGTGATCCACCTTCCTTGGCCTTCCAAAGTGCTGGGATTACAGACGTGAACCACCACACCTGGCCTAATTCAAGCTTTTCATTCTCAGCTCCCACACATAGAACTAGGGCGAGACTTAACTAAAAACTGAAAGTTTATTTGCAAGAATGTTAGTAATAGTCAGCATTGTTATTTAAAAATGCTGATGGTTGTATTGTTGGTTGTTTTAGAAAAAACTCTTAGCTGTGGGACATTGTAATTGGTCTATGTTTACAAACAACACGATGCTCTTACTCTTTGGAGGACCAGTTGTTGAAGCTGGTTCCATTTTATTACACAGAAATTAAAATGACAAATGTTCACCCACGATTTAGGATCAAATAGGTGCCTGCAATTGTGCCCTCAGTAATTAACCCACTTGTGACACTGGTTTGATTTTTAAAGTGGCTCTTCAAGAGGCTTACAACAGTTAAGAAGCTTACTTCCTTGAAAGTTGTACCAGGTGCCAGTGAATTTAGAAGCAGGGGGGTTTCTCATACCCTAAGAATGCTGTATTTGCATAGTTTCCCTCCTTAGCAGATGTTTCTTACCAAGAAAACAGTGGGTGATATTTAAGTTAACTGTGGCGAATTTTATGAGGTATCAAGAAGGAATGCTTTTGTCCTTAGTGAAACCCCTGAAAACCTAGTAAGAAGGGCTGCAAAGGTATGAGGGATCCTGTTTTCATAAAGTAATAAGCCAGAGTTCTTAGGTTGCCCTTTTGCAGCCTTTAAACCAGTGTGTATATGTGTAGGTGTACACATGGGCTAGACGAGGGGTTAGCAAGAGGAATGCCAGAATCTCTGGAGGGAATCTGTGTGGCTTGAAAAGCAGCCCCAGGATTCTGATTCTCACTCCTCACCATATTATCCACAGGAAACTGGAGTAAATAAAATAGACTTTGGCTGCTGGTCTAGTGACAAGCTAGACAAATCTGCCTGTGGAGAAATGAAGACAGTCAATAGGAAACCCAGTAAAACCAACACCTTTTATTCCCCTTTCTGTTAAAATTCAGAAGAGTGGAGTAGAGGAAAAAATAAACGTTGGCCTAGGCAAAAAGGAAAGATACTCAAGTATTAGAAAGTAGCTTTTGCAAAGGAGTTAAGTAGAAAAAAAAAAGCTGACGGGTGTTCTGGTATCTTAACAGGTTCTGTTTGGAAATGTACTACCAACTTGGTGATTTGGGCTAAGTTACATTACAAAGAGATGTTTTTAACAGTAAAATAAGAAAATTTGAGCTTTGGAAAGGATTAAACAAACTATTATATGTAAAGCATGTAGCACAGCCTTTGACACACAGTGCATGCTCAATAAATAAAATAAATGATAGGTGCTGTTATTTTTTTAAGCACCCATTTATGTAAGTCAGAGAGCACAACTGAAACTAAAATCTAAATTTTCCAATGCCTGGCCAAGTGCCTTTGTCTCCTGATTACACAAACCCATACTTACCAAGACTCCTAAATCTACATTATCATCGTTTACAGAAAAGCTTTGAAAGAGCTTATTAGGAAGACTCAGACCTGTGTTTGTTTGTTTTTTGTTTCATCTTTAGGAAAAAAGGAGTGTTGGAAACATTCTCCGGAACAGAAACTAATAAGATTTGGCCCTATGTGTATGCTTTCCTACAAACTAAAGTTCCACAAACAAGCCAGAAAGCTTCAGTTACTCCATGAGGAGAAATGTGTGTAACTATTAATAGTAAGATGGGCAAACCTCCTAGTCCTTCCATTTAGAAGCTGCTTTTCCTAAGACTTCCAGTATGTATGAATTCTTTGAAAATTATATTACTTTTATTTCTATTGATTTTATTCTGGATACTAAGGATGTGCCAAATGAGTCGGATACTAAGATTCATCCTTTGAAATCATCTGGTGTTTTATGCAGTTATCCTCAAAAACATCAGCGATGTCTGAACTTTTCAAACATGTTAGAGCAAAATTGAAAGAGCATTTGGTAGTAGTCTTTTTGTTCAGTTAACAAGTGGTTGATAAAGTTTCCATATTTTTCTAGAAAAGTTTAAAAAAAGTTACATGTCATTTGGAGAAAACATATAGTCAGAAATTTTTGCATAGATTGATGCCAAAGAAGACATTTCTAGCATTGTGGAACATGGTGAGACACTATATAAAATTCCAGAAAGAAAGCAACTGGATTTACAGATTTATTGTGAGACACAAATTCACTGCTGCCTTTACACTAAGAAATGTATATGTTAACCATATATGCTGTATTTATTTTGTTAAGCATACTTTTAGTTTACTCAGAATTTTCAATTTGCTATAAAAATGTATCAATTAGCATATAGAAAAATATTACTTTAAGATGACTTGTTTCCTTTGAAAATACGTATGTACTGAGGGTTATGATTTATGTCAGAAATTGACATAAGTGCTTTTACAAGCACCAAAGTTGAATGAATTTTCAACAAAATGTAATTCAAGTCTATGTTTTCAGATGTGACTCAGGTTAAGAAATGTGTTTTAGGATCTACTTGCTGGTTTTTCTTTTTGATCCAAATGTATGATCTGCCCTGATAAATAACAAGTTATAGTACCATCTCCCCCGCCAAAAAAAAGAAAGAAAAGAAAAAAGAGAAAACCTGTGGCACTATGTAAATAAAGTAAGCATACTTTGTTGTTAGTGAATAGATGAGGCATGCCCGGGAAATGCTCCCTTGGCATAAATAGCAATCAATCATAATTAGTAAACAAGTGTACCAATAAAAAGAATTTACATGATAGGTTAACAAGGACCAGGAAAGTGAGTGAGTTTCCTGAAGGAGTTCTTTGTTCCTGATCAAATAAATCTGTACCTGTTAGCATTCACTGCCACCATATTTTAAGGAGAAAGAACTCTATTGGCGTCATCTGAGCAGCCATTTAAAAACTGGAATCTAAAGGATGGTTGCTGATGTACTGTGTGGTCTGGTAGAAGTGGGGAAATATGAGAGGTGGAGGAAAAATTTGATTATGTCTTCCATGGCATATTTACTCTTACTTTACTTGATGCCAAGTCAAATGAAACAAGCCCTCTTACAAGCTGTTACTGCCTTTAAAAATCCGTTCCATTTTTTCCCCAGGTACTTAAAATACAAGTGCCAGTAAGTGGTTCTTATGTATTTTGGGGGAAAATTTTTATTTCCCTTTTCTTCTGATATTTAAAAAATTCATCAATCTTTCAAGATGAACCAAGGTTTTTTAAAAGAATTATAGTAAACACTTCATTCTTTATAAAACTTTCTATAATGCCTTATTTGAATGTTAATCTTAGGTGCTTTCTAAAAACTGTTGTGAAATACCAAACTTATGGATTATCACTAGGTTATCGGCATACATCAGTCTTTATCAGAATAAAATGAAATGTCGTAACTGTGGCTGTTGTGGTCCTTCGCAGGGCCTGCTCCATCCCACCTTCCTTTCTGCTGCCTGATGTCTCAATGGCTTCCGAATGACTGTTCTAATAAATGATCTTAAAACAGTCCATAGGCTGGTTTCGGTTTATGCAATACTTCATCTCCTGCTATGGTAGCCGTGCCTGCCTTCATAATACCCTTAGGGGATCTGGAAATCAAAGTGAGGAGTGGAAGAACATGACTATGAGAATTAAGACTATTTCCTGTGACCATTCCCTCCCCACCCCCAAAACAGCCCAAAGTTTGCACATACATTCATTACTTTAGGAATGAATATGACTGTAATACAACTTTTTCTTTATTTTTTTAAGACAGGGCCTCACTCCATTGCCCAGACTGGAGTGCAATGGCATAATTGGGTCACTGTAACCTTGAACTCCTGGGCTCAAGCGATTCTTCTACCTCAGCTTCCCAAGCAGCTGAAACTACAGGCGTGCACCACCATGCCTGGCTAATTTTATTTTTTGTAGAGATGGTGTCTCGGTATGTTGCCCAGGTTCGTCTCCTGGCCTCAAACAATCTTCCCGATTCAGCTTCCCAAGTGCTGGGATTACAGGTGTAAGTCACTGCTCCCACCCAAAAAAATAATTCTGTAATGACTATCATTAAGATTTATGTACTACATGGAAATACATGTATGGAGCTGAATGCCATGGCTAGGAGAAACTATTATATTTTTGTTAAAAGCCAGCGAGAGGCTGGGCGCGGTGGCTCACACCTGTAATCCCAGCACTTTCGGAGGCCAAGGCGAGTGGATCATAAGGTCAGGAGATTGAGACCATCCTGGCCAACACAGTGAAACCCCATTTCTACTAAAAATACAGAAAAAAAAAAAAAAATTCGCTGGGCATGATGACAGGCGCCTGTAATCCCAGCTACTCGGGAGGCTGAGGCAGGAGAATGGCGTGAACCCAGGAAGTGGAGGTTGCAGTGAGCCGAGATGCCACTGCACTCCAGCCTGGGCTACAGAGGAAGACTCCGTCTCAAAAAAAAAAAAAAAAAAAAAAAAAAAAAAAAGCCAGTGAGAACAGCACCTCAACCCACTTATTTTATAGAGTAAAAGTTATTTTGCTATACCTTTTGTAAGCAGAGTGTACCGTGGGAAATGCAAACTGGCAGTTGTTAACACCATCCAGAAATGTCAGTTCCATTTGAAATAGTTTAAATACTGGCTCAAATTTCTAAACCCCACCCTGTGGCTACTTCCCCCCAGCTATATATAATGGCATTCTAGCAAGATACTTTGGATCCTCATAACTTGTGACAAAACTGCCCTATACTAACAACAAATCATTGTAATTATAGATCTCAAATTATGTTAAATTGCTATACTTGCAACCAACAGCAAGAATTTGTATTTTAGAATATGTTAAGTCTTCTCATTGACCAAAACAAACAAACAAACAAAAAACTTCAGACCCTGATAAATTGTAGAAATAGCTTTCCTATCTTTGCAGTTAAAGATTTTCATCTTGAAAGTTACGGTTAAAAAAATTTTAAACAGTTAAAATAGTGTAGCTGTGCTTAAAGCTTCTGGTAAAAGCCAATATGCTTTGTAGAGCCCTTTTCCCCCTCCTGCTTTTTGTTTTTAGCTCACTAAATGATATAAACACTGAGTTTTTCCATATATAGCACTGAATAAACTGTCACGCCAAAGTGTCAATCAGTCCAGCACTGTGTCATCTTTTTCTAAAGGATTCCAAGTTAAATGTCTGATGTGTAAATAACATGAAGAATTATGCTATTAACTATGTGAAAGATGTGGGAATTTTAAAAATCATTTTCTATATTTGGAGAAGATCAAACAAGTCTAATTCTTCAAAGCTTATGAGACTGGTTTCACTTCATATTAGATGGTAAACAATCGAGAATGAACTTATATTCACCCTTGTGTCCCCCTCCCCTGACCCCCTTGGCTCACACAGTAAGCAAATAATTTTCAGATAAATCAACTTCTCAGAGTTATGCAATTGTATATATATGTCCATGTCCATTACAGATGAGAAATGGGTGGATTTAAGGGTTTTGTTAAAAGTATGTTTGCTATAGTGGCAAAATTGAAATGGAAAGCCTAACCTCAACCCAGACAAGTACCTCGGTTCTGTCCCACACCAATTTAAGAACTGAAATACATGACTGACTTAGAAAAGTAAACTGACATTTTGTTCTCCTCTGAAAATACCCCAAGGTTAACTTTAGGATCACCTTGCCTAAACCTACAATCAACTTTTTTCATCCTGTAAGAAAATCCACTTACTAAAACAGATTCATGTACTTTGGGCAGCATGTTCATTCATTTTTTAGATGGAGTTTCACTCTGTTGCCAGGCTGGAGTGCAGTGGCGCCATCTTGGCTCACTGCAACCTTTGCCTCCCGAGGTTCAAGCAATTCTCCTGCCTCAGCCTCCCAAGTAACTGGGACTACGGCCACGTGCCACCATGCCCAGCTAATTTTTTGTATTTTTGGTAGAGACGGCATTTCACCATGTTGGCCAGGATGGTCTCGATCTCCTGACCTCATGACCTGCCACCTCTGCCTCCCAAAGTGCTGAGATTACAGGTGTGAACTACCGCGCCCGGACGTTCATTCATTTTTAAAAGGGTAATATGATATGCCAGTCTGAAAGAAGAGGAGGACCTGGTTTTCCTAAAGAAAAGTTATAAGAGATTGTGAGCTCATTAGGCAAAATTTGAAAGAGTCCACTTAATGGTATACTTGGAAGAGAATGTTACCCATCTACCTAAGAGTAATAATTTCAAGTCAGTATTATCTTCACTACCACTGAAAAAATGACAGAGTTAACAGAGAATAAATGGACAGCTATTTGATTAAAAAAATTTTTTATTCAAATATTAATTTTATCAAATGAAACAAGAATCTTTGATGATATTTTGATGTTAAAAAAAAGTTTCATTCATGTGTTTGCACTTTCCATGGTTTAATTTGTTTAGGGTAAATTGTCCAACCTGAAATATAAATTATCCCTTTGCTTAGTATACTCTTTATTTCTTAAGAAACCAAAAAAAGGACATTTCATTTGATAGGATTTAGTTCAAGGATGTCAATTTACTGTTTCTAGTACTAAAGTACGGGTAACTATATATGGTCTTTAAGTGCAAATTATGGCATCAGTCAATGGTTCCCAAAACAAACCAAATCACACTTACATACTCAAAACACAGTATTTTCTTTTGCAAGTAAAAATATATAAATCAAGTTTCAAAGAACGTCTTTTCAGTAATTCCTGTTTTAGAAACAAAACCCCTCAAGAATAGTTTACTCAGTTTGTTGATACTTTCTCTCCCGCCAGTCTTCAGTCATTAAATACCTCTAACTTAAAGAAGGCAAAATGAAATTCAAAACCATTTGAATGCTTACAGGCAAATCCTGGGAAAGAAGGGAAAATAATAATTCAAGTAACATTTCTGTGAAACTGGGAATATGGCTCCTGTGTCTGCCCATTCTCTCAATTTGGTAGAAAAGGAAAAATAAGAGCTTGCTTCAGAACAGAACAAAAAGAAAAAAATGTCTATGACTAGGTCATGGGTTAAAAAAAAAAAGTACAGGCTGACAAACACTACTATGTAAATTAGTCAAACATTTTATTATATATATTTATATCAAAAGCACAAAAAGACTTTTATTCTGAAAACCAGGAAGATTGTGATGTTACAGAAGAAGATTCAATAATTCCAGTCCATTTCTAGGGTACTAAGTGTCTGATCACCTCAGTTAAAACAAAATACAAATGAGGCCAAGGTCACAGGTCTGATCACCCTGAGTCCCTTAGCACTATTTGGTTTCTCAAGTTGAGACATGTATTCCCAGTCCCAGTTAGCCACCTTCCAAGTGTTTGCTATTAGTCTTAATGGGTACTTAGCCAAAGACTACACCCAAATATAACCAAAGCTCATGTCTAAGTCATAAGATTAATCCTTCAATAATAAGGATAGCATAATTAGCTTTGTTACCTAATTCTACATAAACTAAATCGTCAAATATCCTAGCATAATTGAAATGACTTACCGAGGAAATAGTAAAGCTTGGAAGCATTCTATGGTAACTGAGCTGAAAAACGGGAAATGCCAAATGTTGTAAATGCCGTCATTACCAATAAGGGTCACCAAATTCTCAGAAATAGGTAATTGGCAGCTCAAGGCAGTTAGCACTACAAGATTTCTCTTTAAAAAAAAAAAAAATCATTTTTAAGAGTCCTTTTTTAAAAGGCTACATCAAAAACCAAACCAAAAACAAAAAAACAAAAAAATTAAAAAGGCTACATGAGTGAAACAATAACCACAAATTTAAAAATCAGATTATTATTCCTGTTTGTTCTTACGAGTCATTAGTATTCTTTGAAAACTTACTCCCTGAGAGATCCCAGACTATGTTAAGAAAGAGTGAGCTTGAAGTTATTCTTATTTAAAAAGAAAATCTATATTAGCTCATCACTTTTGATATTACTATAACTCTTAAAGTCAGCAGGGTAAAATCAAATTCTAAGGAATATAGTTTTGAGAATCATTTGAGGGTAAATGTAATGTCTACATCAAATTTGTATTATAGTCAAGGATTTAACTGATGGTGCCGAAAGTCAAGTATTTAAGAGTTAAGACTTTTAAAAATTGTACCCCCCAACTTACTTAGTAAAGTAGATTACCAATTACTGATTTATTGCTTTTAATGTGATGAAATACCAGATTTGACAGCTAAATTAGCAGTGGGATACAAGTACGTTTTTATCTTTAATCATTTTTGTAGAATAGGACATGTACATATCCATATAAAAAGAGACTGTAGCAGATGCCTCCCAGAATCAACCAGTTCTTGTAAACATTGCATTTGTGCAGATTTTCATACTTGATTCCAAAATTGAGAACAATAAGATTAAAGGCAAATTTAGTAGCCACAAAAAGTCCAGTTTGACTTCCTGCAACATATGGTACCACTCCTCTCTTCAGAACAAAACAAAACAAAAAACCTAGCAGCACATTAAAAAAAAGTTTACAAAACATTTCAGTACTCTTTCCCTCCCATCAAAAACCAAACAAAAATAAAGTGCAGCACCCATAAAAGTGTCAAGAAAATAGCCAAGTTCTTCCTTTCTTGTAACAAAATAGCACTTGGCCTCAGCAGTCTTAACCAAATTATACAGTGTCCATCATTTTGGGTTCATCATCTTCTTTATGTACCACTGAGTTTAAGCTGCAGAGAGCTGTATTGATAGAATACTGAAGATAATCTGGATTCTGGGGAAAAAGAAAAGGTGGATTGGGGGGGAGAAAAAAACGCATTATAACCAGTTTTATGACAGCACATACATATATATTCAGTTTCACAGTCCTATTTCTCTGCAGTGTAGTAGAGCAGTAGGAAAGAAGATGGACTTTGGAAAGAGACTTGGGCTGAATTCCAAAAAAATAAAGAAAAAAATAGGATGCTATCACCTCATAAGATGTGATAAAAGAATGATACATGTGAAAAACAGAAATGTTAACAAATACCACCTTTCTTCTCCATTTAATCATACAAGGCAAGGCTACAACTTCCATGTGATTATATATACACAGCTACTGATAATTTAAATATGGTTTGAAGTCAGCAATGCATTTTTAAGATTACCATCTAATTATAACAGTAAATAGAAAAACTGCAAATCATCTGAATGAAGAAAAAAATTTACTGGGTAAAAATTGTGGATATCTTCAGGGTCTACTATGGTTTCACAAAGGTTAAAACAAACTCAGTGAGAAATCTGTACGCTTTTGAGAGGTATTTACACCCTTATTTTTTTTTTTTTTTTTTTTGAGACGGAGTTTCGCTCTGTCGCCCAGGCTGGAGTGCAGTGGCCGGATCTCAGCTCACTACAAGCTCCGCCTCCCGGGTTCACGCCATTCTCCTGCCTCAGCCTCCCAAGTAGCTGGGACTACAGGCGCCCGCCACCTTGCCCGGCTAGTTTTTTTTGTACTTTTTAGTAGAGACGGGGTTTCACCATATTAACCAGGATGGTCTCGATCTCCTGACCTCGTGATCCGCCCGTCTCGGCCTCCCAAAGTGCTGGGATTACAGGCTTGAGCCACCGCGCCCGGCCTACACCCTTATTTTTTAAACAGAATAAAACCACGGGATTTTTTAAACAAGCATCACTCATAAATGTTATGTCAATTTCAAAAAACTGGGAATAGAAAACATAAAATCTTACTCAATAAATGCAAAAATAAAACCATTATTTGTTAAAGCACCATGAATAAGGGTATAGCCCTTAAGATCCAGAACTTTAGAAAATTCTTCCCCAATTCAATTTTGTCTACTCAATTGTTCCGAATGTCTGCTACTTAAGACTTTTACCACTTGTATTACTAGTTTTACTTGTATTTATTTTATTTAATAAACACCAACGAGGACAATAGTCAAACAGGATAGATGTCTTAAACCTCACCATCCAATAGGAGGTTGGGAGGCAGGGTTTTCTAAAGATCCTCCTAAGAAAGTACAACACTTTGTGAGATTCCTTTATTCTAAAAGTCAAAAAGCTAGCTGGAGTTTGGATTATTCCCAATCAGGTCTTTGTCAAGGAAATAGCAGAGACAACCGAATGAGACGGGATACTCACACTGGGCCTCAGTTTTAATCCTGCCTCTATTTAGTAATGCAAGCCTCAAGGAGAACAAAATTCACAATTTAGTAAAATTAAAAGCTAGCCTATACGATAAACCTAAAGTAACTGTTATTATATCTATATCCAAAAGGCCTTGGATTAGACCTCTCAAAACTAAGGATAATGAATGGTATTTGGCTTATTTCAAACAATTGCTGTCAATTATTAAAAAAAAGAAATTAAAAGCTAAATGGTTACCCACACTTAAGCTTTATCAAAAATGACCAATATTCTTGCTACATTGTCTCATTCTCCAAAAAAACAGCTTTAAGCCCTTTTTCTGACAATCCAAACCTAATTCTCTGGAAGAGAGCTTACAATTACTCTATTAAGACTGGGCTCCAGTTTTCCATGACACAACTTTAAATAACAGAATTGGCTGAGGAGATTCTCCAAAACTCATCCACCCATCTTCCTAAGAACTGTAAGATACTATCATACAGAGACTTTAAAAAAATAGAAGGAATCGGTATACCCAACCTAACCTATACTTAAATTTCATTGACTGTCCCATATTTTCATCTAGTAACATTCTCAACACATATGACTCAACAGTCTGTGGTATAGGTGAATAAGCAGTGAAGTATAACAGAAATCCAAAAGTAGAATATTAGATTCATCACTTATTGTGTTGACTTCAGGCAAGTTACTTAAGTTCTATGAATTTCAGTTTACTCATCTATAAAAATGAATGAAAATGAATCACAGGGTATTTGAGAAGATTAAATAATATGTGTGAAAGTGCTTTGCAACCTATAAACTGATATAAAAATGAGATGTTATTATGGTAAGATTTTTCTTCCAAACCTCTAAACTGATGATTTGGTCCCTCAAGTGTCCTCTCATTTTATTTCCCTCAATTAGTTGATAATCCTTTCTGCACATGTAGCAAGCATCTAACTGAAATTTTATCCAGCCCTTGTATCCTTCAGGACTACACCAGGATGCTCAAATTGCTTACCATAAGGAATTGGTCTCCCACCATGAGGAGATTAGCCCAGCTTAATTAAATCTGAATAACTCTGATAATATCAGCAATACAAAAGTGTCAGAATTGTATAATTCTAGTCCCCCCATGACTATAAGGGATGCCTAGCACCTGATATCAGTTGCTATCGAATATGTGTAACAAGGACTTACTTCTCTCAAACCAGAAGAAACTTCTTGATAACAAAGGCTAAGATACTATAATGTGTACCTTTCCCTCTTATGTTTAGAATCAGTTACACCCTTCCAAAGTCTCTTTTTTTCCTTCCCATGCATTATGTGACATTTTAATTGCAGGAGGTTTATATATTGGATTTCACAGTGACTTGGTCCCAGAATTCCCCTGGAAAAACTACTTCCCTATGCGCTATTTCTTAGGAAATGAAGAGAAAAATCATCAATGAATTTAAATAAAATTAAGAGATAATCTGTAGGAAATTTGTAGAGGGAATATTCCTTAGGGGGAACATTAGTAATTATTTAAAAATCAAACATTTATTTCCATCTTTGAGACTTTTTTTTTTCCAGGCAGCCTCTAGAGCCAGAGTAGGCTCAGAGACTCCTGAGAATAATATTTTTGACTGGGGTAAATATGATCAATCGCTTTCCTTAAAGGACATACATGTAATTGGAATGGTGAAATTATAGTGACATAAGGTCAAGTCATTGAAAATCTCAATTTTTAGCACTTTATGAGGTTTAAAACTAAATATAGGACTCTCCTTGCATTGTCTTTTGCATAAGACTTTCCTTCTCACAATGTAGGCAACAGATTAAACTGGCTAAAGCTGGTCTTAAAATCTTGGAGCCTGGAAATGAGAGATGACTGGGCTAAAGTGCTACTAGTAAAATCAAATGGGTAGGAATTATCTAATAACTTGAACTTGTAATCCTAACTAGCATCAGGAAGACCAGTGGTCTGATCACTTCTCCTTTTTGATGTAAATTTTTTCATGCTGCCTATATGACATGGTTTTACCTTGATCAAACCACTGAAGACTTCGAAGAGGCTCAAACAGTTGGCCAATATTACCAGATACAATATTATCAGCTACATTAATGTGTTCTAAAAATGTTACATCTTGTAGACAATACCAACATTTAACAAGAAAATACTAAATAAACTTAAGCAACAGATCACACTGATTCCACTTGCATGTCCACTTTGAAGCTAATTCATCTAAAAAAAATCAAAATGGCATAGTTCTAACTCAGGATGAGATGTTTTAAGGAAGTTCCTGAGGGAGCCATCTTGAAGAGTTTATGACTGAGAGGATCAATAGCTAAGATTTGTTCTTAAGAATGGTTAGGTATAACTAATCATTACTACATTAAAAGGAGAGGAAATCTGGTATCTCTAAATACTTAAGAGGTGAGATTCGGTACCAAAACATGGCATGAAGTAAGATTCAACAGTTATCTTCTGAGGCAGGAATACGTAAAATAGTAACACACATTAAAAAAAAAAAAGTTTGGCAAAATAACAAAAATTATGTGAACTAATATGCTTATAAAATAAATATTTACTTTTCCAACTTACCTGTGGTAAGGATTCTAATAAACCTATAGATCCAACACCAGAATGGGGAACATGATTCTGAAGTGTCATAGGATGAAAACTTTGTGATTGAGAATAAAGTCTTACTCTTGACTTGAAAGCTTCAAGTTCATTTTTGAATGCTTCAAAATAACCTTCTTCCTCTGCCTAGAAAAAACAAACAAACAAACAAAAAACAAAGACTGTGTTCTTCAAGATTTCTAGACATAGTAAACTCCAGAAAGCATATAACAGGTTTGAAGTGGAGGAAGTAATGACAAGGTGAATAGTCTAAATATAGAAACCACCATGATCCCTGTCACATTTGTGAAAACTACCTGATTTATAGGAACATTAATAATTGGTTTGCTCCATTTCCTTCTGCTTCAGCAAAATAAGCTAATAAAAAACAATCCCTCCCGATACATACGCACACAACTAAAAGAAAAGAAGGCTTTCTCTGTATTTTCCTTGATTTATCTGGATCCTTAACAGAATCCAAAATAGTCCTCGTTTAATCTGTCAAATTCATTCTATCTTCCTCCTACTACCAAACAATCAAGGGATATTCTTAAAACCTTTTAATCCTCCAACAACTAATGAAGGTGCACTATTACCTGTTCCTAGTAATTTTCTAACTCTATATTCCCTACTTATAAGAGCTATGAAAACCAAATAGAATTCAACAGTCAACGTCATTATGGAACTATCTTCTTGTTCTAGTTAAGCAAGTACCTTCTTTTCAATATTAGGGAAAGAAAAAGTATGATAACTTAGGTCGAGGGAGTGGAACTCTTAGGCAACTCCCTATTGGCAGCTGCCTCTGTTTATGTTTCTTCTGAATATAGAGAAATGATACAGAGATTTAT
This sequence comes from Theropithecus gelada, assembly GCF_003255815.1. NCBI lineage: Eukaryota > Metazoa > Chordata > Mammalia > Primates > Cercopithecidae > Theropithecus > Theropithecus gelada. The sequence continues at coordinate 77,141,248 of NC_037683.1, forward strand.
CCTACCAATAGAATGCAGGCTTTAAGTTCAAGTAGCGGGAGAGATCTTGTCAAATGGATTTTAGGTTGTGTAATCAGGTTAAAACCTGTGGATTACTTATCAGCATCAGCATCTATTGAAATAACACAGAGAATGTTCTGTGCTGCCATCCTATCTTCTTGTAAATTTAGGAAGAACTTCCTTAATTACATTTTAGCACCTCGCTTTATAAGAACTTGTGTGGACGCAGAGTATGTCATATCCAAAAGTATTCTTTCTGAAAATTGAGAGGCACAATTGCTGGCCTCACTGCATGCTTAAGGTTTAGGGATTTAGATATAGTGATGACAGATTTTGTATTATTAAGTAATGTGTAGGCCACTTGCTTAATTTCTTTATGCCAATTTCTTCACCCATAAGATAGCAATAGTAATCCTCATAAAATATTATATGAATTAAATGAGTTAATCCATGTAAAGTGCTTAGAATAGTCCCTGGAACAAAGTAAGCATACCATGAAAGTGATTATTTCATAATTTAAAAAAAAGTATTATTAAGAATACAATGTTAAGATTGAAGACCAGTGCGTTTCAGTTTTACTTTGTTAAAGTAAATGTCAAACAATATATATGATTTGGCCATGTTCCATTATTTTATTAAACACCAGTTTAAACACATCCATTAATGTAAGATGAAAAGGAAATTATGTTTTTTACTACTCCTAAGTGTCAAGTAAAAATTCAGAAGAGACGAGGTGTGGTGGCTCATGCCTGTACATTTTGGAAGGTTAAGGCAGGAGGACAGCTTGAGCCCAGAAGTTCGAGACCAGCCTGGGCAATACAGTGAGACCATGTCTCGACAAAAAATTAGCTGGGGATGGTGGCATTTGCCTGTAGTCCCAGCTACCTGGGAATCTGAGGCAGGAGAACTGCTTGAGCCCAGGCGTTCAAGGCTGCAGTGAGCAATGATTGCACCACTGCACTCTAACCTGAGTGACAGAGCAGGACCTTGTCTCTAAAAACAAACAAAAGTTTAGACTAGTCACCAGAAGCAGCCTAGCTAAAATACCAAGTCAAGTATTTGCTATTAAAGTCAACTGTTTCAGGAAAACTTTGTGTTTCGGTTGCATTTCAGAAGAGTTTAGGGTATTTAAGTTAGGACTACTGCCACATTGACAGTTTTTTTTTAATATACGAATAATAATTTTATGTTTATAAAAGGAAATGTTCATTGTAGTACATGAAAAAGAAAATGGAAATTATAATTCCACCACACAAGTATAACCAAAGTTAAACTTTTGGTATATTTCCTTTTAACTTCTAATTGTATATGTTCAAATATATCCTATGTGCAGAAAAGCATGTAAAAGACATACGCACAGTTTATTCAGCAACACCCCCACTATGTGCCCGTAGAAATTAGGAAATAGATCATTACTAGTGTCCTAGAAACCAATTCCCAAGAGCATTTCCCCTCCCTCCCTGAGGTTATCATTATTGTAACTTTTGTCTTCTTAATTATTCCTTTACTTTAGTTTTACTGCTTATATATGCATCCTTCAACAATATATTATTTAGTTCTGCCTGTTATTAAAAAAACACTTTATAAAAAAATACAAAATAAGAACGTTGATACTAGATATATCCATTTAGTATCTATCTAAACAGATACATCACTCTGTGGTTTGTTTGATTCACTCTCGTTTTTCATCCATGCTGATGTTGGCTAGTATTTTACAGAATGAATATACAGGTTGCATATCTGAAATGCTTGGCACCAGAAGTTTTTCAGATTGTGAATTTTTTCAGATCTGGGAATATCTGCATTATACCTACCAGTTGAACATCTCTAAATTGAAAACACAAAATCTGTGAGTATTTCCTTTGAGTGTCATGTCAATGCTCAAAAAGTTTCGGATTTTGGAGCATTTTGGATTTTGGATTAGGAATACTCAACCTATACCACAATTTATTCATTGTTCCCAGGTTTTTACTATTATGAACAATCTACTATAACCATTACAGCAATCTAGTACATATGTGTAAGAGTTTCTCTAGAGCAGCAGTTCTCTTTACGTCTTGAAAATTACTGAGGGATGGCCGGGCGCGGTGGCTCAAGCCTGTAATCCCAGCACTTTGGGAGGCCGAGGCGGGCGGATCACGAGGTCAGGAGATCGAGACCATCCTGGCTAACACGGTGAAACCCCGTCTCTGCTAAAAATACAAAAAAAACTAGCCGGGCGAGGTGGCGGGCGCCTGTAGTCCCAGCTACTCGGAGGCTGAGGCGGGAGAATGGCGTGAACCCAGGAGGCGGAGCTTGCAGTGAGCCGAGATCGCGCCACCGCACTCCAGCCTGGGCGACACAGCGAGACTCCGTCTCAAAAAAAAAA